>NC_079221.1:13097870-13115370 GCF_029633865.1 Lampris incognitus | reverse complement strand
GGGAGAACATGCAAACTCCACACAGAGGACGACCTGGGATGACCTCCAAGGTCGGACAACCCCGAGGTTCGAGCCCAGGACCTCCTTGCTGCGAGGCAACCACGCCAACCACTGCACCACCGTGCCGCCCCTAAAGGGCCCAAGCTGGATTGGAACCCAGGCCGCTGCAGTAAGGACTCAGCCTTATGTGGTACGCGCTCTACCAGATGAGCCACCGGGGCACCGGTATTGATCCAAACAGCCAAATTTCCACGAAGCACAAAAAGCAAGGTGAAGAAAAGTCTCTATTCTTCCCCACCAGTAGGTGAAGTTTGCCTACTTCCAAGTTCATGGTTTAGATAACTGGGTTAATTTGTGCTTCTTGACTTGTTGTTCAGTTGTCTTATGGGACAACTGAACACAAGCGTGTTCAGTTGTCTTATGGGACAACTGAACACAAGCGTGTTCAGTTGTCCCATAAGACTCCGTTGTAAAGCTGAGTCCAGCGGTGGCCCTGTATCCAAAATCCACAAAATGAATCTGGTGAGTAAAGCTGTATCATAATCCATACACACGATGGCAAAAACTAACAAAATAAGACCCAGGTTGAAAAAAAAAACTTAATTATCTTTTAGCAGTCATGCCTAATGGCCTTTCTCTTCCGTGGCTTATCCGAGTCGCTATCCTCCTTATGTTATAAAGTCACCGGCCTTCAAGCGAGAACTGATTTGTTTGGAGTTTTAAGAAGATCCGTAATGTCATTAAGCGCCTATCTGTGGATTTGATGAAGCACAGTTGATTGAATCATTTGTAATCTTCTCTCGACATCGTTCTCATATTAGCGGAGTGGAGGTAATTATGCTTGATTTACAATGGAGGGTTTTTTGGTTTTTTTTACACTCTATCTTTATTTATCTGGAGCTGATAAGCACTGGCTGTAGCCGCCCCCGTGATCCCTGGCCCTGATGAAAGCGATGGAACAAATGCTGTCTTCTCGTGTGTTGTGTGTCCAGGTGGTATCATGTGATCGCGTGGGGAGTGCCTCTGGTGATGGCGTCTTTGCCTCTGGTCCAGGGATGCTACGGCCCGGCAGGAGCTTGGTGGTGAGTACAGCCGTGGTTTCTGCAATCCATCATCCATCTACATTCTTAAAAAGGGATTTCTTTGTGTCATCAACATATCCACGGTTCCCACGCGTCCTGGAAAACCTGGAAATTTATAGTCTAGTTTTCCGGTCATGGAAAACACCTGGAAAATAATGAAATCAATCAAATGCCCTGGAAATGTGGAAATAAACTTTGTAAAGTTAAGTTAGAAAATTGTGGCATCTGGGTGGCTTGGTGGTCTGTTCCCTTGCCTTCCAACACAGGGATCACCAGATCGAATCCCCATGTTGCCTCCAGCTTGGTCGCGCATCCTACAGACACACTTGGCTGTGTCTGCGGGTGGGAAGCCCGATGTGGGTATGTGTCCTGGTCACTGCACTAGCGCCTCCTCTGGTCGGTCAGGGCGCCTATTCGGCGGGGGGAGGGGTAACTGGGGGAGAATAGTGTAATCCTCCCACGTGCTATGTCCCCCTGGTGAAACTCCGCACTGGAAGCGGCGGCTCCACATGTATCGGGGGAGGTATGTGGTAGTCTGCATCCCTCCCTGGATCAGAGGGGGTGGAGCAGCGACTGGGATGGCTCGCAAGAATGGGGTAATTTGCCAAATACAATTGGGTTAGAAAATTTAGAAAAAAGTTAGAAAATTGTATTTCGCCAGCTGAGATGATGGGTTTTTAGTAAATCTTAGTAGCTGAGGTGAGCTGGAGGTTTGAGCAGCGTGTTCAGTCACACAGTCCGTTTAAAGACTGTTGAGACATCCACTGATACTTAATACTTAACAGTATGACCTTCTGTCCGCAACGCCTGGCATGGATATCCCAGCAAAAGTCCTGGAAAATGTCCTTGAAAAGTCCTGGAAAATTATTCCTGAAAAAGTTTGGGATCACTGAACGAGCTGCGGAAACATTGGGATGAAATCTCCCATTGATTTTCACCTGCTTAACAAAAACAAACAAACCAAAAAAAAAGACCTCAGCATGTTCCTCAACCCGGCGGGGTGGCCTCACCTTGATTTTTACGTCATACTTTTTTTTTTCACGTGAAATTGGCGATTATCTGTACATCTCTGAGCTGCAAACCAGTCCGTTTGGGCTGTCTCGCCTGTGTGAACAGGAAATGGGTTTTTATTTGTTTGGAAGGTGGCGAAGGCGGCAAGGAAAAAAACGGGGGTGGGGAGGGGGGCGGGGGCTGAGGAGAAATGGGACAGAGCCTTAATCTCTATGGGCTCCGTTCTCTTTCCAGTCTCTGCTTATTAATAGCTACAGCTGCACAGCCTTCTCCCTCCGCAGTCACCCAATTCTCTTCCGCTCGCTCACTCGCTTCCTTTGTAAACCCCATCTCCCTCTCTCTCCCTCTCTCTCTCTCTCCCTCTCTCTCCCTCTCTCCCTCTCTCTCTCTCTCCCTCTCTCTCCCTCTCTCTCCCTCTCTCTCTCTCTCCCTCTCTCTCCCTCTCTCTCTCTCTCTCTCTGCCTCCCCAGCTGGATCACAGACGATCACGTAGCCTGGAGATTTGGGATGTAAGTAGACCCTTTCAGCCCTGCCATCAAAGCCTTCCCCCAGAGCAAATGATGTGAGGGAGAGGATGGGGGGAGGGGAGGAGAGAAGGGGAGGATGTGGGTCCCTGCAGAGAGAAGTGAAAGGGTTGCATGTCACGGGAGCTGGTTGGGTTTTTTTTTCCTGGTACAATGCCAAGGTGTGTGTGTGTGTGTGTGTGTGCGCGTGTGTGCGTGTGTGTGTGTGTGTGTGCGTGCGTGCGTGCGTGCGCGGGGACACGGCCATGTCTGATTCTGTTATGTTGAATCTTGGGCCAGTGGTGGTGGTGGTCGGGAACGCTGTGCGTTTTAAGTGTTTAGGACAGCTATGAGGGATTATGGCTGTCTGCTGCTTTCCGAAACTGGCCCTAAGTCTGGAACGGCTCTGCCAATCCCTTGCACAGTCTTTAAAACACACAAACACTCACACACATACACACACACATGCACACACGCGCGAGCACGCTTTGCTATGAGCCAAGGTAATCGCGTTGCTGCTCGCAGCATCAGCAGGGAATCAATCTTGCTAAACAAATAAACAAACACGCGCGGGCTCTCACACACACACACACACACACAAACACACACACACACACGCACAGGGCATTACACATAGCTATCAGCCATGCTAGCGCTGACTCTGTGAGTCTTTTATCTGCACCGCTGCGCTCCCCGGCTCGCTCTCTTTCTCTCTAGTCTTGCACAGCATCATGGCCCGGGGGGGGGGGGGGGCGAGACGCTCAGAGGATCAGCGAATCTTCATTAGCTCTAATTACATCAAACCAGATGAGAGAAGGGAGGCTAAGCCAATGCCCGTCAGAAAAACCCACACACTTCTCACACCTAGCAGGGTGGGAGGGGGGGTGTTTGTGTGTGTGTGTGTGTGAGAGGGAGGGAGAGAGAGAGAGAGAGAGAGAGAGAGAAGGGGGAAGAGACTATAGCGAAAGTGACAGAAGAGGGGGCGTCGGAGAGCGAGAGAAAGGTGAGAGAGGTGGCGAGTGGCCTCCTCTCTGCCCACGCCCCGCTTTCCATCTTCGTCAGAGTTCAGCGCCACTTGCAGACGGCTCAGAGGAGACGGCGGGGGAGGAGGAGGAGGAGAGATGGTGAGCGGGGCAGAGGACAGCGAGACGGCAGGGGCGGGGGGGGATGAGGAATTTCAGGGTTGACTCGGAAGCCGGGCTTAAAGCTGAGTCACCGCTCTCAGCGCTTGCTATCCGCGTGCATCCCAATGACAGAATGGTGCTAAATTTACTACACGCATCATCATTATCGCAGAGATACTGAGAAGAATGTGATGCTCCAAATATATCTCCTCTTAAAGCAGGCAGCCAGCAGAGATTTTGTATCCAATAAAATTGGATTCATCCAATGTGTTGTCTATGGGCTGATATGTTGATGGATGACATCGAGAACAGAGAGCTGCCTGTCTTTTTTACGGACCATTGATCCATATTTTATATGCGTCAAACGTTGAAACCGGTTGAACTTTTTTGACCATAATATACGTAAATATCCATTGACCCAAACGCAGATGGAAGATGCAGCTCAACTAACATTTTTGAAAAAAGAGGAGCGGCTCAGTTTACTTGTATGCAGCTTCTTCAAATTAAATGGCGGCAGGTCCCTCCGTAGCCGAATGGTCAGAGCGCATATCACATGGCCACATGATTTCAACCGTCGCTGGCTCAGATCCAGCCAGCGGCCTTTGTTGCATGTCTCGCTCTCATTTCCTGTCTGCCTCCACTGTCAGTATCTAATAAAGGTATAAAAAGAAAAAGAAAAAAATGATAAGGGGCGTCCGGGTAGCATAGCAATCTATTCCGTTGCCTACCAACACGGGGATCACCGGTTCGAATCCCCGTGTTACCTCCGGCTTGGTCGGGCGTCCCTACAGACACAATTGGCCGTGTCTGCGGGTGGGAAGCCAGATGTGGGTATCTGTCTTGGTCGCTGCATTAGCGCCTCCTCTGGTTGGTAGGGGCACCTGTTTTTGGGGGGAGGGGGAACTGGGGGGAATAGTATGATCCTCTCACGCACTACATCTCCCTCGTAAAACTCCTCGCTGTCAGGTGAAAAGAAGCAGCCGGCGACTCCGCATGTATCGGAGGAGGCATGTGGTAGTTTGCATCCCTCCCCAGATCGGCAGAGGGGGTGGAGCAATGACCAGGGAGGCTCAAAAGAGTGGAGTAATAGCTGGATACAATTGGGGAGAAAAAGGGAGAAAAATCCAAACAAATAAAAAAATGAAATGACAAAGTTTACCAATTTACAAAGACCAAAATAGAGTTAATATGGCCCAACAAAATATTAGTAAAAAAATGGCTTGATTGAATTGATTCAGAGTCAGTTGGAAATGGGGCTGGGCAATAAATCAGTATTATTGTTTATCATCGTTCAGTCATATTGTATTGGGATGAAATTCAGATATTGTTGTCCCAATAAACAATAACGATGTTTGGATCCCTGTTTTCTTGTTTACAGATTTTAATCCAACCACCCATTGTAAAAAACATGCCATGCTTCCATATTCATATTCCAGTTGGACACAAAACAAGAGACACAAAACTTCATCCGTTTCTATCTGGACGCCTCTTTACTGTTAATGCAAAAGGGAGTTTCTACAAAAAAAGATGAGATGATTGTTGAGATGTAACAGGAGTGTGCGTGCATTCCTGCGATGGACAAGACGAACTTTGACTCTGCACATCCTGCTCTTTGTTTATTTTTGCTTTGTTTTGTTTTTGTTTTTCCTCCTGCCTGACCTTCCTCCCTCCGTCTCGCTTTCTCTTTGTGTCCTTTTGTTTCCCAGTGCTCTGGTGGGGCGGCAATGGAGTGATGGTCGTTGAGATTGTGGGATGGAGCAGCATGTCTCCTTGGCAGCTTCTATTGCATCTGAGCAGCCCCACACTGCTCACCCCTGATGGGGAAGGACCTAGAAAAGGTGGTCTAAAAATTGTCTGCTCTCCCCACTCCTGACGGTAGGCTGCAACTGTCAGAGCATCCCTCTCTGCGGTCGTTGAACTAAACGTTCTTGCACATCGCTTCGTGGAATCTCAGCATGCTCTTGGATATGGCTTAAACACCTGACAGACCCACCATAGAACAGCAGTTGTGGCCCTTGAGCCCTTGAGCTTGCGAGGTATAACATTGACATCGCAGAACTCAGCGAGACCAGGCTACACGGAGAGGACTCCCTGATAGAAGTCGGTGCGGAGTGCACTTTATTTTGAAAAGGGTCCCCGAAGGCAAATGTCACCTCCACGGAGTCGGCTTTGCTTTAAAGACCCAACTACTGCAGCACATCCCAGAATCCCCCACCAGCACCAACCAAAGGCTGATGACATGGAGCATTCCCCTTACAAAAGGACGCTTTGCCACCCTCATCAGCGCTTACACACCAACCCTGGATGCCCATTATAACATCAAAGAGGACGTTTACTGAGGCCTTGACTCCCATCATCCAGAAAACCCCGGCCACAGACAAAATCATACTCATAGGAGACTTCAATGCTAGAGTGGGCACAGAGCATCTCGTACGGGGTGAAATCCTTGGCCAGCATGGAATGGGGAAAATGAACAGCAATGGCCTCTTGCTCTTCTCCCTCTGTGCGAAACATCGCCTGGTCATTACCAATACCATCTTTCAATTGAAGAACAGGCTCAAAACCACCTGGCATTACCCCCGCTCAAAACATTGGCACCTCCTGGATTACGTCATTGTCCATCAAAAGGACAGACAGGATGTTTTTACCACCTGAGTCATGGGCGGGACCGAGTGTTGGACTTATCATCTTATGGTCAAACTTCTCATGAATATTCAACCCCATCGTCTAAGGACCAAACAGAAAACTCAACTGCACAGCATTGACCATCCGATCCATGACCACAGGCAACCTCCAATGGCTCCTTGCAAGAAACCTTGAGCAAGTTCCGGAGGACTCCACTGACGGGTCAGCTGTGTGCACAGCTATCCATGGTGCAGCCCTGGATGCACTTGGTCTGTCATGGAAATGTCAACAGGACTGGTCTGATAATAACTCTACCGAAATGCAATCACTCCTGCATACTAAACATGAACCCTACAGATCTCTCCTGTCCAATACTCGATCCTCCAGCCTGAGAGCCACTATTGCTGAAGCAAGAGTTGTGAACCAGCATGCTCCCTGGATCATGGAAGACAACTGGTGGGTGCAAAAAGCACAAGAAATCCAAAACCTTGCAGACTGCTATAACACCCAGGGCTGCTATGATGCTGTTGGAGCCATATACGGCCCCAGGAAGCAAACTATTGCCCCTGTCCGATCACCAGATGGAGACACTCTTCATGAACCATCATGAAATACCTGGCCACTGGGCAGATCACTTTGAGACCTCCCTCAACCACACCAACCCCTTTGATCTTCATATTGAGTGGGTGGCACGGTGGCCCAGTGGTTAGTGCTGTCACCTCACAGCAAGAAGATCCTGGGTTCAAATCCCGGGGTTGTCCAACCTTGGGGGTCATCCCAGGTTGTCCTCTGTGTGGAGTTTGCATGTTCTTCTTGTGTCTGCGGTGGGTTTTCTCCGGGTGCTACGGTTTTCCCCGCCATCAAAAGAAACATGCATGTTAGGGTTTATACTCCTGTCTGTGCCCCTGACCAAGGCAATGGGAAAAGAACTGGAGTTGGTCCCTGGGTGCAGCATGAAGGCGACAGCCCACTGCTCCTAGCTACACAGATCACAGCTAGGGTGGGTTAATTTGTAGTAACTGAATTTCCCCAAGGGGATTAATAAAGGAAACCTAATTTAATTCTCAATAAAATTCCAGATCTTCCACCAATCCTGCATCATGACACTCCGCCACAGTTCTTTGAAACCCGCTAAGCCATTAGGGGCTTGAAGAACAACAAAAGTGCAGGACCTGATGGCATCCCGGCAGAGGTCTTTAAACGTGGGGGGCACCTCCTCACACACCGCCTGCACCTCCTGATCACAAACATCTGGAAGTCCGAGATCCTCCTGCAGGACTGGAAGGAGGAGTTGTAGGAATGGCCGTGGAATTCTCTCCTTTATTGCAGGGAAAGTGCTGGAAAAAATTATGTTTAACAGACTGGTGGATCACATTTTGGAAAGTGCTCTACCAGAAACACAATGTGGTTTCCAGAAGTCCAAATCCACTGCCGACATGATCTTTGTCTTATGGCAGCAACTAGAGAAGAGGAAAGAGCAGCGCAAAGACCTCTACATAGCCTTCATCAACCTTAGCATAGACTTTGATACCATAAACCATGAGATGCTCTGGAAACAGCTCTCCAAACTAGGGGTACCACTCAAGTTTCTCCCCGTCCTGTAGCTGCTGCAGAATCCTCATGGGAGGAGGACTCCTGCCAGAGTCTTTCAAGGCTGATGTTGGGGTGAAGCAAGGCTGTGTCTTGGCACCGGTCTTGTTCAGTCTCCTCCTCTCAGCCATCACCCACCTCTTCCACCATGCCCTGGGACACAGAGATGGAGTTCACCTGGAGTACTGCCTTGACAGAAGTCTATTCAACATTCAGTCTATTCAGGCTGCAGAGCCATACAAACACAAAAACCTGCAAAATCTGTGAGCTTCAATACACAGATGACTGTGCTGACCAGGCACATAGCCCAGAGTCCATGCAGCATGCCCTAAACACAATTTTTTGCCTATACCATTCCTTTAGTCTTCAGGTCAACATTAAAAAAACTGAAGTCATGGCACAACTCACTATCCAACCTCTTTCACCACCCAGCTTCTAAATCTATGGTGTTTCATTCAAAACAGTGGACCAGTTCACCTATATTGGCTCCACATTTTCCTCAGCCACATCAACAAATACTCGTCTGCTTTTGGGCTCCTCCACAGAAAGGTTTTTAAAAACAAAAACGCAAAGGTTAGCACCAAGGGTGCTGTGTACAATGTGGTATGTGCCTCCACTCTGCTCAATGGGGCAGAAATGTAGACCCCATACAAACGGCATATCACAAACTTGGAGGCATTCCACATCCAATGCCTTCAAAAGATCCTTGGCCTGTCCTGGAAAGATCTAATCCCCCAAACTAAGATTCTTTCCATGACCAACTCCATCTGCATGGAAGCAGCAGTGGCTAAAAACCATCTTCAAAGGGGCGTCCGGGTAGTGTAGTGGTCTATTCTGTTGCCTACCAACACAGGGATTTCTGGTTCAAATCCCTGTGTTAACCCCTGCTTGGTCGGACGTCCCTACAGACACAATCGGCCGTGTCTGTGGGTCGAAGCCGGATGTGGGTATGTGTCCTGATCACTGCACTAGCGCCTCCTCTGGTCGGTCGGGGCACCTGTTTGGGGGGGAGGGGGAACTGGGGAGAATAGTGTGATCCTCCCACGTGCTACGCCCCCCCGGTGAAACTTCTCACTGTCAGGTGAAAAGAAGAGGCTGGCGACTCCACATGTATCAGGGGAGGCATGTGGTAGTCTGCAGCCCTCCCCGGATCGGCAGAGGGGGGGTGGAGCAGCGACCGGGATGGCCTGAAAGACTGGGGTAATTGGCCGGATACAATTGGGGAGAAAAAGGGGAACATTTAAAAAAAAAAAACATCTTCAATGGATAGGGCATACTATTCGCATACCTGACCACCGCCTACCCTACCAAACCCTCTATGGACAACTCAGCGATCCAAAACGAGCCACTGGCAGACAAAAGAGGCACTATAAGGACTAAACCAAAGACCTGCTGAGGTGCTGCAACATAAACCCCATCCAACTTGAACCTCTAGCACTTGATAGATCGGCCTGGCAGGTCATCTTTACCAGGGTGACCGAACAAATCATGCACCAACCAACAGAGGAGGACCAAAAGACATGCCCAATGACACCAGAGGGCTGCCGGCATTACCCCAACATCTGGGCTCCCTTGCCTCACCTGTGGACGAATGTGTGGCTCACGCATTGGCCTCCAAAGCCACATGATGTGGCACCAGCGCCAACTGCGCTCAACCCCTCCCCTCCCCGTCCCCTGGAGCAAGGGTTATCATTGAACACGATGGACAGCTAAGAGAGAGAGGGAGAGGGGGAGTGTGTGTGTGTGTGTGTGTGTGGTGGGGGGAGAACCTCACTGGGCTTTTGGCGGCTTTGGTCTCGTTCTCTTCACCTCCTTCAGTCCATCTGTGTTTCTCCATCTTTCTATCCGTCCTCCCCATGTCACTCTCCATCTGCCTCACTCGCGCTGCTGTTACACTCAGTTCCCCTCTCTCCCCCTCTCCCCCCCCCCCTCTCTCTCTCTCTCTCTCTCGCTGCTGTTACACTCAGTTCCCCTCTCTCCCCCTCTCCCCCCCCCCCCCTCTCTCTCTCTCTCTCTCTCTCGCTGCTGTTACACTCAGTTCCCCTCTCTCCCCCTCTCTCTCTTTCTCTCTCTCTCTCTCTCTCTCTCTCTCTCTCTCTCTCTCTCTCTCTCTCGCTGCTGTTACACTCTCCCTCTCCCCCCCCTCTCTCTGTCTCTGTCTCTTTCTCTCTCGCTCTCTCACTTTGACCTTATCCTGCTCACTATCTCTTTCTCTCCATCTCATTCTTTGTCTGTCTCTCTTTCCCTATCTGTCTGTCTCTCACTCCCCCCCTTTGTCTGTCTCTCTCTTTCTTTCCTTCGAAATCTCGCTCTCTCTTTCTCCCCCTCTGTCTCCCTCTCTCCCTCTTTATCGCTCTCTCTGTCTGTCTCTCTGTCTGTCTGTCTGTCTGTCTGTCTGTCTGTCTGTCTGTCTGTCTGTGTCTCTGTCTTTCTTTCCTTCCCTTTCTATGTGTCTGTCTCTCCCCTCCGTCTCTCTCGGGGTAGTGCTCAGCTGTAGAGCACAGCGGACTCTAATGACAGATCATTATCATGCTAATTAGAGCACTTTGTAGCTGCCGCCCGTCATCCCCCCCCCATCAACCCCCCTCACCCCCCGCCCATCCACCCGCCTCCCCCCCATCGTTAAAAGGCCACCCCTCCCCCCCCCCCCACATGTCTCTCCATCATTAACTGGAGGTGCGCTGGCGTAATTGGACGCCGTTTATTTCGGCGAGCGGGTTATTAAATCACGCCGAGGTAACGCTCGCTCGGGTCTCTCACCCCTCCCGTCCTACAAGCAGTCACCCACGTACACACATGCACACACTTAAAGCTGTTGTTTTCTTTTCCTTTTCCTTTTTTTTCCTCGCCTTGGTGTGTAATCATACTCCGTTACGAGGCACGGCGTGGACCAGGACGCATTAATCCCCCTTTTCCATTTCGTGCCACGCCTGGCGTCTGAGCTGGACGCCTTCTATCACGATGCCGACAAAGTGTTTGATTTTTTTTTTTATTATTATTTATTAAAACACCCAAAGTCTTTCTCAGACTCGAGAGGGAGCAAAGCATGATGGGTAAATCTGGAGATGTTTTTCTATGCAGACCATACATGCCCCTGGTCTTATCGGGAAAAGTGTTTGGTCCAACAGATTTTTTTCGTGCTTCTGGGTTTTGTTTTTTTTGTTTTTTTGTTTTTCTTGTTCTTTGGTTCTGCACATCGCTGACCAAAGAGGCAGGACCAGGGTCACAGTTGTTACTGAATTACACCAAAACTCTTGGTTTTTATGTGTGTGTGTGTGTGTGTGGGGGGGGGGGGGGTCTTCTTCTGGGGTTTTAAAGATCACGCCGAGGCCTCTGATTCGACTTGGTTGTGTTTTTCCTCCTGTGAACCGGCTGGCTCGTGTTTTGGCTGGCGGTGGTTTGAACGTGTGAGGTGGCGTGCTGGTTGGGGTGTAGGAACCTGTCTGCCAGAGACAAAGACCCGTTTTGTGATTGAGAGGAGTGGTTGAAACTCCTCTCGTCTTACATCACCTCCTCAGCGGTTGCATAACATGGAGCTGCCCTCTCCTCCTCCTCCTCCTCCCCTCGCTCCGGGCGGCTATTCATCTGTTTAGGGATAGGAGGAATAACGTCTCACCCCGTGCCTCACCTCCGCTTTCAACCCTTCATTCCATCGGCATGCGCTGCATTTCTGCTGTCGTGAATTTTCAGGTGTTTCAGGTGTTGTTGCTCTCTTGCTCTCTCTCTCTTTCTCTCTGCCGCTCTCTTTCTCTCTCTCTCCGTCTCTCTCTCTGTCTCCCCCCCCCCCCCCCATTTCTGCAAGCTTCGAAGGTGGAAGTCATGAACGATCTTGTCAGAGTAATTGAGTTGTTGTTTTGGTAAAACAAATGTGGTTTGTTCATCCAGTGTGTTTGCCCAGGTTGTTTCTAAGATATGAGCTGTGTCTACTAAAGAATATTTCATATTTTGGGCATCTGGGTAGCGTGGCGGTCTATTCCATTGCCTACCAACACGGGAATCGCCAGTTCGAATCCCCGTGTTACCTCCGGTTTGGTCGGGCGTCCCTACAGACACATTTAGCCGTGTCTACGGGTGGGAAACCGGGTGTGGATGTGTGTCCTGGTCGCTGCACTATCACCTCCTCTGGTCGGTCGGGGCGGAGAACAGGGGGGAATAGCGTGATCCTCCCATGTGCTATATCCCCCTGGTGAAACTCCTCACTGTCAGGTGAAAAGAAGCGGCTGGCGACTCCACATGTATGGGAGGAGGCATGTGGTAGTCTGTAGCCCTCCCTGGATCGACAGAGGGGGTGGAGCAGCGACCGGGACGGCTCGGGAGCGTGGGGTAATGGGCTGGATACAATCCGGGAGAAAAAGGGGGGGGGGGATCCAAAAAGAATATTTTATAGTTTTAGTTTGTAAACATGAAAAGGACAAAGGTAACTCACAAAGCAATTACTCAAGTATTTTTTTTTCACTAAGGAACTCGGTTACTCTTACTTGAGTAATTTCCTTCATCGGTACTTTTACTCGTACTCAGATTATCAGTAAAGTAGCAGTACTTTTGCTTTACATCTCTTGCTAGCCTGTAAAAATGTTCAAACACATTGTGCCGAAACGATCAGTCAGTTGACAAACAATTAATCAGTTGCAATTTTGGTGTTAGATTAATGGTTTTAGTGATTTATTATGTAAAAATACCAAACGTGGTGGCAAAAGCTTCAGACGTATTGAGATTTGCTTGCCTTTCTCTGACTCATCTCGTTATAAAATGAATACTTCTGGGGGGTTTCTGCTGGTTGTGCGCAGTAAACAGTTGTGAGACGTCACTTTCGGGCTCGCGGAGAACTTGTGACGGGAATTTGACATGATTTGTCATCTAACAGATTAAAAAAAATCAAAAAGAAATAATCGCTAGAACAGCCCTAAACATACAAGAGGAAGATCCTGTTGTGTTTTGGAAAAATGTCCGCAGTGCATCGGCCACTGAGCAAAATACTGTCGGTGCAATATTTTATTGCCGTTTTTATGTAGTTTAGTGAACTAGTAGGGGTCGTTCTGTCACGCTGCTGGTTCTCAATGGGCATCGGGGTACTTCCGGGGGGTCCGGTAGGGGCTTTCAGAGGGTCCTTATGGGAAACTAAGAAATCATTTTGACTGTAATTTCACCGGAGGATGGGAAACACAGAGAGGGTGTTATAATGACTGTTCTGGAGGAGGAGAGAGCAGTTAGAGGAGTCACATCTCAGAGAGGAAGGAGGACTCTGCACCGAGTCGTCGCCAACAACAGGACTGAACTGGAAATCATTCACCTACACCGGAGACTGTTGTGGTTTGGCCTCAGATGTGGTTGACAGGGAATGTGTTCGAGCCACAAAGTGCCTAAATCCTCATAAATATCTAAATTCAAGGCCTTCAAACTCGTTTATTTATGTAAGCCTTAAAAATGTCAAGATTGGGTGTCCGGGTAGCGTAGTGGTCTATTCTGTTGCCTACCAACACGGGGATTGCCGGTTCGAATCCCCGTGTTACCCTCCGGCTTGGTCGGGCGGCCCTACAGACACCAATTGGCCGTGCCTGCGGTGGGAAGCCGGATGTGGGTATGTGTCCTGGTCGCTGCCACTAGCGACTCCTCTGGTCGGTCGGGGCACCTGTTTTGGGGGGGGAGACTGGGGGAATAGCGTGATCCTCCCACGCGCTACGTCCCCCTGGTGAAACTCCTCACTGTCAGGTGAAAAGAGGCGGCTTGGCGACTCCACATGTATCAGAGCGGAGGAGGCATGTGGTGGTCTGCAGCCCTCCCCGGATCAGCAGAGGGGGTGCAGCAGTTGGCTGGATACAACTGGAGAGAAAAGGGTGGGGGGGAATACCAAAAAACAAACAAAAGTCAAGGTTTCTTGGTACACTGATCCGCCCAATCAGAAATGCCCAAATTCTCTTTACTGAACAGTTGTTTTAATTTTCACATTGACTTAAATTGAAGAATTACTTTTATTTTGGTCTAAGCGGCGCCGAACGAGGGCTTAAAAAGTCTTGAATTTAACCTGCTGAATCTAAGAGACTCGAGTCATAAGCAGCAGTCCATCGTGTTCCCCCTGTTTGTTTGTTGGCCGGCCGGCGGTTCCTGATGCTTTGTTTGGTCTGGACTTTGCAGATGGTACGTGCCGCTGTTCTGCTCATCCTGCTGATGACCTGCTGCTCTGCCCAGGATCATCTGCGTGGCCAATCAGAGGGTGAGTCATCGTTCCAACAAACTTCAGCCCCTCAGTACAAGTCCAGTCAGCACCAACCAGCACCACCACCCCACTCCTGCCCACCTCGGAAAAAAGAAGTCAGCCAGGACAGAATGCTGGAGGGCCATTAGCTGAATAGACTGAAGACACTGTGACCTTTTAGAAAATTGGCATGAATCTGTCTGAAAGCTGAGTACTAAGCTCGCTGTAGTGTGTGTGTGTGTGTGTGTGTGTGTGTGTGTGTGTGTGTGTGTGTGTTTGCAGGTGGAAGTCCAAAAGTTCAACAGTTTTGGCCCTCTCTCTCTTCTCTCTCTCTCTCTCTCTCTCTCTCTCTCTCTCTCTCTCTCTCTCTCTCTCTCTCTCTCTCTCTCTCTCTCTCTTGTCTCTCGCTCTCTGTCTCTCTCGCTCTGTCTGTCTGTCTCCCTCCCTCCCATCCCTCTCTCTCTCTCACTCTCTCTCTCCCTCCCTCTCTCTCGCTCTCTTTCGCTCTCTCTCTCACTCTCTCTGTCTCTCTCGCTCTGTCTGTCTGTCTCCCTCCCTCTCTCTCTCTCTCTCTCTCTCTCTCTCTCTCTCTCTCTCTCTCTCTCTCTCTCTCTCTCACTCTCTCGCTCTCTCTCTCACTCTCTCTGTCTCCCTCCCTCTCTCACTCTCACTCCCTCCCTCTCTCTCGCTCTCCCTCCCTCCCTCTCTCTCGCTCTCTGTCTCTCTTCGCTCTGTCTGTCTGTCTGTCTCCCTCCCTCTCTCTCTCTCTCACTCTCTGTGTCTCTCGCTCTCACTCGCTCTCCCTCCCTCCCTCTCTCCTCTCTCCCTCACTCTCTCTGTCTCTCGCCGTCTGTCTCTCTCGCTCTGTCTGTCTGTCTCCCTCTGTTGCTCTCTCTCTCTCACTCTCTCTCTCTCACTCTCTCTCTCCCTCACTCTCTCTGTCTCTCGCCGTCTGTCTCTCTCGCTCCCTCCCTCCTCTCTCTCTCTCTCGCTCGCTCTTACTCTCCTCCCTCCCTCCCTCTCTCGCTCTCGCTCTCTGTCTTCGGCTGGCGTGGCAGCAGGGTGCAGCAGGCGCCTGAAGGGGAAAATTCTACAAGGTTCACATAGCTGCCATTCCCCTGGCCTGATGACACCACATGCCACAATCACAGCACCAGCGGATGGGCTGGGGCAGACCTTGGTTTCAACATTTTTTGTGCATCTGTGTGTGTGTGTGTGTGTACTTGTCCGAGGTGATTCATCCGAAAGTAAGGAAATCGAAGATGGAACGTCGCAAACATTGTGTCATACTCAGTACGAAGCTTCCTCTCCCAGTGATCGCGTTTTGTCTGCGTCGCATACAAATGTGTGGCGTAGCGGGCGACCCAGCAGAGAGACAGATTTGCAGACAGACAGCTCGAGGCAGACACAACAGTGCAGGCAGACAGCGAGCGGCTGAGGGGAAGGACCACACGGCCGGCCCCTTTATCGTGGACGGGAGGAAAAGGCGATAAATGAATGTGGCTGGTTTGCAACCTACATCTCATAATTCATTCAGCTCACAGCCCGCTGTCGTCTCTCCCTCCTTCTTTCTCTCTGCCTATTTTTCATCGCTCTCATTTTTTCCCTTCTTTTGCTCCCTCCCTCCCTCCCTCCCTCCCTCCCTCCCTCTCTCTCTTTCTCTCTCTCACTGGCTCACTCACTCTCTTTCTCTCTCTCTCTCTTCTCTCTCTCTCGCTCGCTCACTCTCGCTCGCTCACCTTGCTCGCTCACACCTCTCTCATCGCTCGCTCACTCTCTCTCTTTCTCTCGCTCTCTCGCTCTTTCTCTCTCTCTCTCACTCTATCATATTTATGAAGAGCTCAAGCCTTATCTCTTTTCAGCTGCAGGCTGTCTCACTTGAAAGAATTTCAAAAGCTTTGGAAGCTGGGTAGGTGGTGACGGAACGGAGAGCGGGATAAAGAAGAAGAGGCGTCTTGAGAGAGAGGGGGAGAGAGAAGAAAGAGGGAGAGAAGCGAGGTGGGATGTTGGCCGGACATAGAGAGAAGTTTCCTCACTTTCCAGAGGCAGATTCAGATGGGGGGTATGCTGGGGAAAATAGGAAAAGCACCTGCGTAGCTCATTAGTTTACCGAACCGGAGTCATTTCCAGCAGGCCGTGTTGGAGGAACCTTCACACGTTTTGGGCGGCGGCGTGAGCTGATGCAAACAGGGGGGGGGGGGGTTGAAAGCTAATGAGTCGTGGTCCGGCCAGACAGAGAGGCCTTGGAGCGCCACGTTGTGTTTGTGTGACAGAAGAGGTTTGTTCGCCCCCCCCCTCCCCCATCCCATCCATCTCCTCCTACGCTCCCGTGCTCCTTCCTCCCTTCGTAGCGCTCTTTTTTTAGTGGTGCGGCTTTGACGAGAGCTCGCCACCGACGCCGGGCGGTGATGTAACACCTTGCTGTCAGGGCTGTCTGCTGGCGGCGAGCGGGCGGCGCTGCTGCACAGCGAAGAGGTTTCTGCGAGCAAGTTCGGTCCAGCGTCAACCCTTTTATGACGTCCCGCTCAAACACAAACACACACACACACACACACACACACACACACACCTTGGTCACACACAGGCGTACAATGGCAGCCACATCACCACAGAGATACCATGGCAACGTTGCGTTATAGCGAGCTGAGCGGAAAGGCTGTTAGTGCGCAGCGTTCATGCAGTCTCTTTGTGTGTGTGTGCGTGTGTCTGTGTGTGTGTGTGTGTGTGTGTGTGTGTGTGTGTGTGTGTGTGTGTGTGTGTATGCATGCTTGTATACGTGTGCACAGCTCACAGAGGCTCCAGCGATTCGCTTCAGATTTCTTGGGTTGCATAAACGCTCTGGTTCCCTGTGTCACCCATCCCCCAACCACACACACACACACACACACACACACACTCACACACGGTCTCCACTCATTTCTGTCTGGTGTGTGTGTGTGTGTGTGTGTGTGTGTGTGTGTGGTGCGTGCGTGTGTGTGTGACATTTTCCCCGCAGTCCTCCCGGGAGAGGAGTCAGAAGCAGGAGAGAAGTATTCCACGTTTCCTCCAGACTGATCTCAGATCTGCTGTGTTTGCGCCACTTTCACTTTTCCCTCCACCGTTCTTTTTGTTTAACCCCCCCCCCTTTCCTGTGACAAGAGGTCCCTCTTTCTCTTTTCGCTGGTTCGGTACCGAACGCAGTGATGTCAAACCCCCCCCCCCCAGCTTGTTGGCTGACACGGAGCTGTGGCTGCGCCGCTGTCTGCCAGTAAAGCTCTGAGCTCTGGTGTGAATGCGCACCCTGTCAGGGGTGTCATGGGGTCAGGGTGGGCGGGGGGGGGGTTGCTGGGTGAGTCAGTGTGTGAGTGGCTAAGCTATATTTGTTGTGGATAT
>NC_079221.1:13069817-13097670 GCF_029633865.1 Lampris incognitus | reverse complement strand
ACACACACACACACACACACACACACACACACACACACACACACACAGAAGAAGTGCAGTTCCCTGCATTATACTGCCCTCCTGATGGGAAAGCTAGCTAGCCAAGAGTAGAGCAAATAAGCCAAGAGGTTGCCCACAAGACCCCCTCCTCATGTTAAACATCCCCCCCAAAGGTCTGCAAACTGTTTACGTGTTTCCCCCCCCCCCTCCTTTAACCGTGTAGCACCGCTCCGCCGAAAGAAGCCGCTCGCTAGGACGGAAACCTTTAAAAAGGCACTGATACGAAAGCGTTTGGGGTTTTTGTTGTTTTGGTTTTTGTTGCATCTCGCAGAGGAAGAAGAGAGAGAGAGAGAGAGAGAGAGGTGAGCTGCAGGCCACCTTAAAGGCCACGTCTGTACCGTCAACAGGTTTATTTACGCCGAAGTATTTCTGCGCCGAGATTGATGCAGGTGAGACGAGAGGGAGGGAGGGCCCTCGCATCGTCTCGCCGCACTGAGACCGCAGTAGTGTGTTATCCCTCCTCGTGCGCGGCGCTCCTCCAGGGGCGGTTGTGTACTTTTGAGGACATTTTGCCGTTCTTTGAAAGAATTGCCTCGTGTTTGTTATACGATATTTATATATAAGAGTTGTACTGTAATAATTGAATGTACACTTTATATTTTTCTATGTGCCTCTGACTGGAATGTGAAGAAAAAATGGATGCCTCTGTTGGTCCGGACGCCTGTTACACATACATGATTGTAGTGTGCAGCCTAATTCAATACAAGGAGCCGAATGAACAACTGAAAAGGTGTAATTGGTCAAATATGTTACACACACACACACACACATACTTTTCCTAACGTGCTAAAATGCTTGTCGAACAGGTTTCAGAGGTGACGCGAGTACACACGTGGTGCAGGAGGCCGCCTGCGACGGTTCGTCGTCCCCTGGCCATTGTTGGCGTTTCAGGGGGGGCGGCATACCTGAGGTGTGACTGGCAGGATAATGGAGATGGTTTGGGTTCCCCCATCCAGGTGGTTTCAGCGCTAACAGGGCACGTGTCCCGCTGTCAGACCCCCCCATCCACCCCCCGCCCCCGCCTCTCTGACAAGTTGAACTAATGAGGCCTTGACCTTTTTACCTTTCGAGCTGTTGAACTTTGTGGTCAGCAGAAGCACGCATGGTGCAGCTCCCGCGGCTGCGCTGCGTCCCGCGCACACGCGCAGCTTACCCCCCCCCCCCCGCCACGCTGCCGGCTGCCTGTCTGGACTCAACGAATGGCCGCACGCTCCGTCAAATAAACGAGTGGGAGAGACGTTTCAGAACAAAGCTGAGGCTGGGCGTGTTTATTTCATGTTCACGTTGATGCAATCCCTCCTTCCCCCTCCCCCCCCTCCCCCCTACCCAAAGTGTGTGTGTGTGTGTGTGTGTGTGCGTGTGTGTGTGTGTGTGTGTGTGTGTGTGTGTGTGTGTGTGTGTGTTATAGAGCTGGGCTCCTTTAAATAATGGATATTAATTACTGGTCGAACCCGTGGCCCCTGCTGTGTCTCCGAATCTGGTTAACTGGATTTTGATAAATGAAATTTTCGTCTATATCCTCCAGAATACCAACCCCCCACCCCCACCTCCCCCACCCCCCCTAATGCGGAGATCGCCCACCGACACTTGGACGGTGGTATAAAAAGCTGCCAGGCTGGAAATAAGCGCATCTCCCGTCACGCCAGATGAATTATTATTCCCTCCTCACGTCGCCTCCTGCGCTGTAATTGGATGCAATTTAACACTGGCGGCCCGCGGGCACGTCGACGCGCACCGCGTCATTTTTCACATCCGGCGCGCGCGTGTGCGTTTGTCTCCCTGCGGCGAAGGGGTGGGGGGGGGGGGGTCGGGGTAGCTGGTTGTTGGTCTCCGGTCATGACCCGGCGGTGACGCACGGAGAGAGAGACAGGGAGAGAGAGAGAGAGACAGACGGGAAGAGAGAGAGAGAGAGAGACGGTAGCAGCAGCCCAGACATTGCCTATCCAGCTCAGGCGTTTACGTGTGTAGCAAGGTCAGCTTCTTCACCGTCTTCTCAGAAGGGACCTTCGCTTGTATTTATCAGACGCGTGCTCGTCCTTGCTAATTACGTCTCAATATTTATTAAATTAATTCCCCTTTAGCATTACCTAGCATTATGTCCGACCTAGGACTACGCGCCTGCAACTTCCGTGTTGAATAATGATAACAATAATCATTTTATTTATAACGCACTTTTTAAACGACGAAGTAGCAAAGTGCTTTACGAAACAAAGCCATTTTAAAAAGGTAAGACTTAAGATTAGGTTTGACTGGGGGAGCGTGCAAGAACCAGCCGCCTCCGAACCCAGGCACGCGGACGGCACGTCACGCTGGAGACCGGGAGGAAAGGCTGCTTTGCAGCGTGCATGTGATATATATATATATACACAATAGCCTACACATACGCATTTTACTCCTCCTGATTAAAATAGTCTGTCAGCGGTGTTTCCGGAGAAATGTGTGTTTCCGGCCTCCCTCTCCATTTTCATTTCGACTTAATTAGGTGTAATAGCGCGCGAGCTGTTTCCAGTCTGGAATACAAGGGACCTTTAGCGCGGAGTCCGCCCCGAAAGAGTTAAATTAATCTTGTTCACTGCCGCGCGCGCGCGAGGGGGCACACACACAAGCACACACCCACACGCGCGCGCGCGCGCAGGCTGCCACCGCCCCAGATAACAGAGGGGAGCCTCTCTCTCCCCAGCCAGCCTCCGCTAATCGCAGTGGCACGAGGGAACGGGGAAGTGGAGTGCCGGCGGCCTTTTACAGCGCTGGGCTTTTATTGACGCTTTGTGTGTGTGTGTGTGTGTGGGGGGGGGGGAGCGGGGGGGCGCAACTCATTGAGCCTGTGTGTGTGTCTGTCGGAGGGAGAAAGCTGTAAAGAGCTGTGTGTGTGTGTGCGTGCGTGTGTGCGCGCGTGTGTGTGTGTGTGCGCACTACGCTAGCGGAAAGCAGAGCGAGGCGGGGAACTGGGAGGGTGGGTGGCGAGGTTATGAGCGGAACTTGACAGAGCCCGACAGACGAGAGAGGGAGGGAGGGAGGGAGAGCGCAGGGGAAAGGGAAGGAGAAGGAGGGAGGGAGGGAGAGCTTTGACAAAGCTACCGCTGTCCTTAAAGAATTGTTTGAAGGTTTTATTCCTTCTCCGTCCGTTTTTGTTTTTTGGGGGGGGGTGTTTTTTGTTTTGTGGGATCTCCGCCTGCAGATCCGCGGTCGCCGTGATGTATTGCCTTGGTTATCTTATGCGTTACACTGATCGATTCTATTGACGAATTTAGCAAGAGTATTGATTAGGGCTTCATCTGTAAGGCTATGTGTGCGTAGAGCTCCAGTGAGCGGGTGGAAGGGAGGGAGAGAGAGAGAGAGAGGGAGAGAGAGAGAGAGAGAGAGAGAGAGAGAGAGAGCAATATTCCTTTTAATTCAACTCAGTTACTTTTCTTGCCATGCTGTACATGTACGTGCGCATGCTGTACATGTATGTGCACGTGTACATGTGTGTGCGCACGTGTACATTCATGCGCAGATCCGAGCATAAACGACATAAAAATAAAAACAAGGCGAGATAAAATAAAGTGTGTAGTAGGTAAATGAACGGATTACTACACACAGAAGGTTCCGTATGTTAACCTTCCTCCCGCACGCTCCTCCTCACCCCTCTCTCCCACTCCTTCCTTGCCCTCGCTCCCGTATCGCGCTTGGCTGCGCGCCAGGCCCGCCGTGGCGCGCGGCGCGGCAGGCTGTAATTATCCCCGGGGAGGCGGCGCACTAACGCAGCGTGGCGCGGCTGTGGGGAACCGGCTCGCCGCGCGCTGGCGTGCTGCGATGTGAGGCGCGTGTGCGTGTGCGCGCGCGCGTGTGGCGCGGCGTCGACGTTGTTGAGATTAAAACGAAGGGCGTGTGTAAGTAAGGCAGCGCGGGCCTCGCGTAAGCCACCGGGTTTGACGGTCGCGTGTGTGCAAAAGACTTCGCGCTTTACGGTCACCCCCGAGTACGGCGCGGGGCTGTGCGTGCGTGCGCGCGTGTAAGTAGACCTATACGTTGATTGGGCCGCGTGTGTGCGTGCACGCGTGCGTCGTGCAGCAAGCGATCCATAACGATCTGCAGGTGGACGGTGCTGATTAGTACCGGCTGCTGCGGACTGAGCTGCGTGCAAAGAGCTTCCTGCAATCTGAGCCTGCGGACCGAGTGCGTGAGGCTTTTTTTGTGTGTGTGTATGCGCGCGTGCGCGCGCGCAACCCTCGTGTTTGTTTGTGTGTTGGCTGCCAGCCCTACCAGGATGTGTGTCAGCGAGCGAGCGAGCGGGAGAGTGTTTTTGTGTGTGACTGTCTTTGTTTGAGGAGAGCGTGTGTATATTTGGTTAAATACGCTCCCGCAGCGCGAGCTTGCCTGTACGTGTGCGGGTGCATGTACGCTTGCCCTTTGCATAGGCTGCGTGCGTGCGTGCGTGCGTGCAGGTCCTCGCTCCAGTGTCTGATTGCAGCAGCAGATGGCTGGAGCGCTCTGACCTCCCATAGTGTTGCTCTTACGCACCGGGCCGGGGCACATGCACGCGAGCGTGCCTCCGCTGTTTTGGTTTTTCACGAAACACACCCGCACCTATGCCTAATTCCCTCGCGAGGCAGAGAATACGGTTGAAGGAGGTGATCACAGATGTGGCGTGTCTGAGAATGTTTCGTCACCATTCGCAACATGAGACTTTCAAAGGCACATGCTGCTCTCAGACTGAGTTTTCAAACCACAAAGTTCACACACAGTCGTAAAAGTGCAGTCATAAAAAGGCCTTGTGCGCTCCAGACCTCAAGCAGTATGTGTACGTGCATATGTCTGTGCGTGTGCGTCTGTGTGTGTGCGTGTGTGTGTGTGTGGGTGTGTGTGTGTGGGTGTTTGTTCAGTGGCAGAAATCCAGTTTGCCCTGTGGTTCCTGAGTGTGATCCATTTTACAGTGAACGAGGCAGAGCCATTTGCCTTCTACGCCCTCACGGCCGTGGCTGGGGGGAAGAGAGAAATTAGACGGAGAGAGTCTCACTCAGGTCCCGTGTCTTTCCATAAACATGTTTTGAACTTTGACCCTGATAGTTAGCCTAGGGATGGCCATCGGTGTCTGTATTTGTGAACGCTCCATGTCATGGACTTTGGTGCGTCTCTAGATTCTGTCCCAGTGACCCGTCTGGCCGTGACTTTCATCCGACTCGCCTCCGCTTAGAGACCGTGGTTTAGCTGGATCGGGACCAGTTCACTTCAAGTCATCAGCAAACTGGATTCAAGATCATCCCATTCACAAAGGAGGTACACTTAAAAAAAACGAACTCGGCCCCACAACTTATTTGTTGTTTCTAAAACGAGTTAATCGCCACCGTCCTGCCACATGAACGCGATGCATGCCGACGTATCGATGAATGAGGACGTAATTGAGGACACACACTCGGCTCTAGTTTAACCCTGCAGGTTATAACCCTTAACATCCGGCCTCCCAGACCCTTAGCCTGACCTTAACCACGCCAAACCCACACCGTCTGTAATCTGATAGCACTAAAATGGATGATCTGAGGGGGTCGCCTCAATTAGGTCCTCATTCTCTGACACGGTGGCTCGCATTGTATTGTAACGAGCATGAATGAGTAGACTCGCTGGCCCTTGGCTAACAGGGCGGACCCTTTAGTCGACTGGTTAACGTGGTTGCCCGTGGGAGACCCAGGTTTGTGTCCTGGTCTAGGGCGGTTCCCTACTGCCCCCTGGGTTCGCTACAGTACCCATGTGACATACCGTTGGCCCTCAACATGTGGTGGGAACTGCAGGTAAACTGGATATAAACGTTGTCAGGTCATATAGATTAATTAGCCTGAAGTAAACCCAAATGACGTGTGTGTGTGTGTGTGTGTGTGTGTGTGTGTGTGTGTGTGTGTGTGTGTGTGTGTGTGTTTTATACTGAGTCTTGCCTCGACAACTCTGCGAGCCGCTGAGCAGAGTCCTTTATGTCTCCTCTCGCCAGACCTTTGGACAATTAGCTGTTGGACATGTTTCGCTTCCCAGAATATGTGTGTGTGTGCGTGTGTGTGTGTGCAACTCCTAGTTTCACCAAATACACCCAGACTCTCTTGCTAGCTGCCCTCTCGTTCCTGCACCTACTCTCTCGCTCTCTCTCTCTCTCACACACACACACACACACACACACACACACACACACACACACACACACACACAATCACACACCTTAGGCTGGATATTCCTCCTCCTCCCTCACTTGACATGGGAGCCCTAACAGATGTGCTCAGCCTCGCTCGCCTCGTCTCTCTCTCTCTCTCTGTGTATGCTCAACCTCTCTCGTTCCGTCTCTCTTTCACGCGCGCTCGCACACACACACACACACACACACAGATTGTCTCTGTACCGGGTCATATCTTACCACTTCACCGTAGGTGGAGAACACGTCGCGTGGACCCAGAGCCCACATCGCAGCACCGTCAGAATAAACGGTCCGCCACTTGGGTCGGGAAGGTTTCGTATTTGATCTCTTTCGGCAAGGTATTTATAGTGTGCTCATATACGTATGAGCCTTGTGACCATTTGGGATAGAAGTAATGAGTAGGCTAAGCTATACCACCGCCCACCACTATAACGTCTTACAAACGTGGCTGCACAATACACCTTTCATTAATTTATACCAAATACCCCTCCATTCTTATTAGAATACTCCTTATGATGGTATACACGTGATGTATTATACACCGCAGGATATCGGCTGGTACGGCGTGTTACGCTGCCCACGTGACGTGGGGCTGTGGTTTGATCCGGCGACAAAAGTGGTTCACAGGCTCCCAAATGAGCATTTCCGATGCCGCGAACTCGCTTCACTTCTCTCTTCCGCCGACCCGAGCACCGCAGCCCGTCCTCCGCCGTTGCGTGGAGAGGAGTTTCCAATTAACACTCCCGCCCCGCATACACCAGCTAATAGCCATGTTCTCTTTCTTTTCCGTCCGTCCGTCTGTCTGTCTCCCTGTCTGTCTGTCTGTCGGCGCCGCTGCTTTCGCTGCCATAATCTATTCCTGTTTTGAAGTTTACACGTGTGCGTGTATGCGCGCACACGCGTGAATGTGCGTGCGCGTGCGCGTGCGTGCGTGTGTGTGTGCTGGAGGTTTATGGTAATTGCGGTCTCCCGACTGGCCTTCTGGGTAGAGTCTGCGCGAGTGGGAGTTGAAGCGAGTCGCTCGGCTCGCTGCATTCAACCGTTCGGTGCGGCACTCCCCGGTGTAGCGCTCCGCTCGCACGCCACACGGTCCGGAGCCACGGCCGCGCTGCTTCTGGTTTTCTACTCATCGGAAGACAAAAAACCACACACACACACGTACACACACACTCACACACACACACACGCACACACGCGGGACGTCAGCGCCATTCGGAATACGCGGAATTGGACCCCGTTCGGAGGCGACCGCCGGGAGCGGAGAGCGGCCATGGAGCGCGGCGTGTGAGAGAGAGAGAGAGAGAGAGAGAGAGAGAGAGAGCGAGAGAGAGAGAGAGAGCGGGAGAGAGAGAGAGAGCGAGAGAGAGAGAGAGAGAGAGAGCGCGGAGGCTGTTGGAACGGCGTGCTCCGACCAGACCAACATGGCGCTGCCGCTGCTGCTGCGAGGACCGGGAGAGCCGAATTAATCCCCGCCACCCCGGACCCTTCCCTCATCACACCCGGGACCCTCCAACCAGCAAGGATCCTTTTTTTGTCTTTTTGAATCTTTCGGAATTTGTCACTTCTACGATCTGGTCTTTCTTCTTCCGCTGGTTTCCCTCTCCGCGCAGGATTGTCGCGTTGCCCTGTATGGTTTTATGGAAATCCAAAGTGACATTTGCGAGAAAACAACAAAAAAAAAGAGAGAAAAAGTCCGCTGAAGAGATAATGGGGAGAGTTGCCTGTACGCAGCAGATATAGAGAAGAAGAAGAAGAAGAAGAAAAAAAGGAGTTGTTTTATTGAACACATGCTTTAGTTCGGTGACAAGTGGATAACCTGTTAGAGGTGTCGGCTTTAGGACAGACTGGCCGGAACCAGGCTGCGAGTCAACGTAACGCACGGATCAGCGCTCTCGCACTTAACTTGGCAAAACAGGAACAAGGCGTCGAGCTGGGTGCAGAGACGACGGCTGGAAATACTGCACACTACCCAGGTGAGGCGAAATAACGACCACAAACCCCAACCGGCCAACCGAGCTACGCGTCGGGTCGCTCGGGGGGGGGGAACCCCCACAGCACGCGCAAAGAAATCTATTCTAGTTTTTAATTCGCGCGTGCGTGCGTACGTGTGCGTGCGTGTGTTAACGAACAAAGTTCTTCGTTAGCGGCGCAAGTCCGGGGCCGGTGTGATTGAAAGGCGGTGTGCCGGAGCCACAGCCTGCGTGCGTGTCGTGTGGACGGAAAGGTTCCACTTCTCAGAAGGGCGCATAGGGTGGTCTTTGTGCGTTTCGGCGGGGCAGCGGCATGCGGTTGATAAATAACAGAGCTTTAATGATCTTGGCCTTAAACCGCTGGCCTGTCAACGGGAAAGACCCACCAGTTCTGACCGAGGCGAGAAGAACTTGGCCAGGGATTCTTATATATATATATAGATATATAGATATATATAGATATATATAGATATATATATAGCTATATATCTATAGCTATATATATATATAGGTATGTGTGTATGTGCTACTTCACTAGAAAGTGACACCGATTTTGTCCGTATTGGATATCCAGGCTCCGTTGTGACGAACTTAACGCGTAGCCGATGTCTAAACGCGTGCGCGCGCTTGCGCTTGCGGCCATAGGCGTGTGTGTGTTGTGTGTGTGTGTGCTGCGTGCGTGTGGCGTGTGCTCGCGGGCTTTCTGCGCTAAACAAGGTTAGACGGGATTTCAGCCTCGCCCTGGATGCCGAGGGGGAGAGCGGGCTGCTCCGTTTTCCGCACGGTTTCAACTCAACCGGAGGGCATCCCCGCGATGTGGCTCATAAGCGAGGGGGGGGAGGCGGAGGAGGTGGCGGAGGTGGTTTTAGTCGTCCTATATAGAGATCCTCCGAGAACCTCGGTGTCGACTTAGATTCGATGTAGTCAGACAGGAACAGTCGTTGCTGCGTGTGGCGGGTGGAAGACGGACACCCTGCCGTCCTGTCATCACCTCAGCCACCATGTCACCATGCCCTGCAGGTGTTGTCCCGGATGACTGTGCGCCACGGCTGCAGTCTTCAATGCCCCTCTTGTTGTCCAACTGTTGTGTTCCCACTGCTTCTCCAGTTGTTGCCTCGTCGTCCGCCGCGCAGGGCAGCCAGCCCCTCTGTCGCTGTGCCGAGTTCTCCTGCAGCCTCCGAAGCACTAATTAGGGGACGCTCTCTTACGACGATCGATCTGTCTCATATTGGCCGGTTCCAGCTCATTGACGAGCTTAGTGAGGGAGCCGGTTGGGGAAATAAAGCGTCCAGTTGAACCCGGTACGCCGCCCAATAACACTCCTCACCTAACGTGGCGTGCAAGGCAGCATGGCCTCGTGTTGAGGACGTCGGGGGGGGGGGGGTCCCAGCGACCTCCAACAACTAACATTTACTCACATTATGGTAATGGGGGCTCCGGTTTGGTGTGATAGAAGAAACATGCAGGCCTGGTGTTTGTACGAGCTGCAGATGTTCGGTAGAGTCTGAGGTTTGGGTAGGCTAAACGCCGAAATCAGAAAAGATGAGCTCATATTTTTCTCTTTCTTTGGCTGTTTGGTAATATTGTGTTGCCTTCACGCCAACGAGAGGCGAGATAAACAGCGTGGCGAACGTGCGGGTCAAGTCATTCTGGTCCCGTCCTTCTCGGACGTGGTGAACTTTCACCCGGCTGTGTAACGACGGCTTGGTTCCCTAAAATCTCGAATGGCCTTTAATGTGTCAATGAGGCATAGATAAAAGCACGCGGACGCTGGCGGGAAGGGAAGGCTTGTAAATTTGTGTGGCCGGGGGGGTTTATTTATAGTGGATCCCACCGGGCCGCTGAGCTCCGGGAGGAGGATGACGTGTTTTCCAGGTGTCACAGTGAGCCGCGGCAGGCAGGCAGGGGGGGAAGTGACGCTGGCTGCAGATTGACACGCGTACGGTTTTATTTTAGACGTGACGGATCGCACGGATCTCAGTAAACGCGGTTTGAGATACGCTGGCTCCCGGTCACGCTGGGTTTGAAGGAATGGGGGGGGGGTGACGTGTCTTTAGGCAGCGTCCCCCCCCCCCAGACTCAAGACCTGCCGTGCCACGGATGTTCCGGCCTGTTTGTGCCAGTGTGTCAGTGCGCGTGTGTGTCTGACGGACAATCAGTCGCAACGGCCCCGGTTTTAAACAGATTAACCCTCGGTTGACCGTCCTGACACACGCGGGTCCGTTTTGATCGCTTTTAACCGACTTGTTTCAAATTAACAAAGCGCTCCAATGTCAGAAGTAAGAGAATGCACCAATCAGGCAATTAATGTTGTTGCGAACTCGGGGGGGGGGGCGGGGGGGTTAGCCGGAAACCGCCGCATCCGAGACGGGAACCCGGGTCACCCCGCGTCACCCCGCACCACGGGCGACTCCATTAACCAGTCGACTAAATGGTCCGTTCCGTTAGCCAAGGGCTAGCGAGTCTACTCCTCCGTCAGCTTTACAGTATTTTATCTATGAATCGCGCTGAGTTTATAATTAATACGCCATTTACGTTCAGTGAAATCTATGTTGTGTTGGGATACACAAAAAAAATCCCACACAACAACAACAACAACAACAATCTCGACACCGGCGCGGGGCCCGTGGTTGCTCATGCGAGGTGCATGTGAACAAAAGCGGAGGCGCGCGGAGAGATCTGGTTTCCACGCGCTGCACGGCTCCCGGAGGAGACGTCACGGTTTGATTGAAGCTGTGCTCCGTCCAGGCCTCCCGGGAGCCACCGGCGCTGAAACGAGAGAGCCTTTTTTTTCTCTCTCCCTCCCTCCCTCTCGCTCTCTCTCCCTCTCTCGCTCTCTCCCTCTCTCGCTCTCTCTCTCTCCTCCACAAAGCTTTTTGTTCCGCTGAGGTTTGGAGCGCACGGATCACTTCCCCGCAGAGAGACGTGTCACCGCCCCGCCGGGCGCAGCGGCCAGCGCAACCCGGCAGAATAAAACACACGTAACACCCACACAAACTTCATTAACTGCATTTGCATAGCCGCTTCCGAGCAAGAAACGCGGCGCAGGCTGCTTTACATTCGAAAGAAGCGTGGGCAAAAATACGACACGAAGTGGGTTTAAAAGTGGTTGTGAAAATGCATACACATATATAGATTTACATATATAGATAGCGTCTGTAGATAGCGTACACGTATATAGATAGAATAGTCTGATTCTGTTAACACAGAGCATCATGGATACACAACACGACTGTTTATACGAAATGACGTAAAGAGTTGTAGCTATTACGAGCTTTACGGTACTTTCATCGCCTGTTTTTTCGTACGCGCGCACGTGCGCGCGCGCACACACAGAGCGAGAGAACCTTGCTTTAAGTTTGTAACATGAGGCAGGTCTAGTGCCGACTACACGCTTAAATTGAGTATCCAACATTACATGTTAATTACATCATATCCGCCCCCCCTTTTTTTCTCCCCAATTGTATCCGGCCAATTACCCCACTCTTCCGAGCCGGCCCGGTCGCTGCTCCACCCCCTCTGCCGATCCGGTGAGGGCTGCAGACTACCACATGTCTCCTCCGATACATGTAGAGTCACCAGCCGCTTCTTCTCACCTGACAGTGAGGCGTTTCGCCAGGAGGATGTAGCGCGTGGAAGGATCACGCTATTCCGCCCCCCCCCCAGTCCCCCCCCCAAACAGGCGCCCCTACCGACCAGAGGAGGCGCTAGCGCAGCGACCAGGACACATACCCACATCCGGCTTCCCACCCGCAGACACGGCCAATTGTGTCTGTAGGGACGCCCGACCAAGCCGGAGGTGACACAGGGATTCGAACCGGCGACCCCCGTGTTGGTAGGCAACGGTATAGACCGCTCCGTTCCCCGGGCGCCCCATTTACATCATATCCTGACCAGACGCTTAACGTTGTGAAACCGACGCTTTAGCAGCGGTTCAGCTAAGCTAACGTTAGCTTGTCTGAATCACGCGTTTAGCTAACGGACGACCCAGAAAAACAAAGCTGACACATCAGAAACGCTTAGAAACGTTTATCTAAAGATTGGTTTGTTTGAGCAGGTTAAAGGTGATAGAGGACGTCTGACTTACATCTGTGTCCTGTGAAATCCTACCTGGGCGAACCCACATGGCCAACACCAAGCGATAAGTACAAAGGAGACGCTAAGTAAGAACATAATGGTGGTGGGGGAGGGGCGGGGCGGGGCAGAAAAGATGTTGACCTTTTTTTCAAACAGTGACGGCTGACAACCATTTAAAAAACGCAAAATCTTTAATGCCTTGCAACGGGCTAAATAATACGAGACCGGCCGTCCGTTTGAGTGAATGAGTTAGAGAGAGGACGGGGTCCTGCGGCCCTGTGCGTCCAAAAAAAACGGCCCGCATGTATCCAGCTTGTCTATCAGCCTGTGACGAACCGTCGGTCCTGTTCTTTTCGTTGACGGCAGGCGACGTGACCAACTCGAAACCGCGTCCCCGTTGCGCCTCCGCCCCGGTCCGAATGAAGTTCTCGTTCAGGCGGGTAAGTGACCTTGCTGTGGCCCGTAGGAAGAGAGTTTTCTAGAATAACGATGACACATCATCACCTCGCTCCTTCCCGTCTCTACAGGCCCCATCTTGATCAAGCGGCCTCGTTTGTTTTTAGATGGCGGTGCCTCGGGCATCTATCTGACGAAATCTGCCAGACAGCTGATGGTGATAGTTTATTACACCGCCGCTCCTCCAGGTCTTTACGGATCCAGGAACGAGTTATTTGCAGGCCGTATGAAGGCTATATATAGTAGGCTGTACTTATAATTCGGAGCCTACGGTGACATTGATTTAGCTTCCAAATACTCTTTCAGGCTATTTACCACATTAACTAAAACTAGCCCCCCCCCGTCCGAAAAACAAAAACAAAAAAATAAACAAAAAACGACACGTATATCGGATGTTCTGATCCTAAAAACCTAATTCTCCCGATCTGATTGGGCCGTAACGGAGGCAGGGGTGGCCGGTCTTCGCTTTATCGGGCTTTTAGGTGATTAGAAATGTTCATTTGGTGAAACTCTCGCATTTCAAAGAAAAGTCGAGAAACCCTGATAAATGCGAGGCGACTCGTATATGCGCATCCCTCTTTACAATCGACCCCTTCGGAGACATAAAGGCCCATTTAGTCCTCCATTGGCGTGGGATGAATAGGACCAGTTCAGCAGTGGTCGGCCGTTCTCTAGTGACAGCACGGGGCCACACACACAATGTCGCCGTTGTTGACGGCCGTGCTGCCGAGGCGGGGGGGGGGGAAGGGGGGGCTGTCCCGTGTACCGACTTGCATGCGGCTGTGTATCGGTCCGAGAGGACGCGGGGCCTTGTTTACAACCGCCCGCTAATAATGTGACAGCTGAGGACCCGCCGTTGGCTCCTCCTAGACTCCCCTTCACTCCCTCGCTGCAGCCAGCCAGCCCACCCTGCACCCTCCAACCCCCCCCCCCCTCTCTCTCTCTTTCTTTCTCTCTGTCTCTTTCCTCGACTCTCCACTCGGATGCACACATTAGGGAGGATGTATTTGGGGAGAGGGGGGGGGGGACGCATAAATTGTTCGCTTGTAGTTAGCATGGCTTTGGTCTCAGCTAATTTACCGAGTGTGCAAAAAGAGAGACGTGCCTTTTTCCGAGATTTGCTTCCGCTGATTTATGTTTTTGTTCACCGGCGGTATGTGCTGCATTCCTTCCGTTTTGGACGCGCCGCGCGCGCATGCACGCACACACACACACAGCGCCGGGGTGGTGTGTGTGTGTGTGTGTGTGTGTGTGCATTTAATCCGTGTTTATCCCCACCCCACCCCCGTCGCTGCGGAGATTATCCTGCGTCACACTGCATTTTTTTTAGAGTCGATCGGCGCTCTGCGCTTCAGAGAGAGAGCTTGGCGGAGCGCCAGGGACAAAGAGCAGGAGGGCGCCTACACTCCAGCTCACTTTATAGCACGGCCCGGCTCCGCACGGCTCCTCTCCGCCGCCCAGCAAATAAACGTGTTGTTGCAGGTCAGAAACCCAACGCATTTTGATGACCCGGGGGGGGGTCCACGCATGTGCTGTCAGTTTGCCAATGCTGATTGGCGCCTGTCTCTCTCGCAAATTTGCACTTCGGCACGCGCACGCGCACACACACAACGCGCCGCACGCAACGAGAAGCGGGTCGGCCCTGGTCGGTGTTTGCTCCGCCACGTATCACAGGTCAAAGAGAGTTCAAGTCCCGACAGTGAGAGGAGGCTAGAGAGCACTCCATTTTCTCACTTTTTCTCTCTCTCTCTCTCTCTCTCTCTCTCTCTCTCTCTCTCTCTCTCTCTCTCTAGCGCCATTCTCTCTTTCTTTCTGTCTGTCCCTCCGACCGTTTCGCGCCTCCCTCCCTGCAAAGCATTACAACAGCCTACAACGACTGGACATGCAGGGCCCCGAAACACGCTAAAAAACACCCGGTGGTTTTCGGTTTAATGGTGCGAATCGGGCTCCGCTCCAGCGGTCTGTTTTATAAACGCAGCCCGGTCCGCCTCGCTCCTCCTCCTCCCCCCCCCCCGCCCGCCCGCCTGCCCGCCCGCCCGCCCGCCTGCTCGCTCGCATTGCCGGCCAGTGTGATGGATTGGATGGCCGTCGGGAGTTGTTTGTTGCACAAACTATTCTTAGCAGCAGGGATGGGCGTCAACGCGCTCTGCCTTTTCCTCCCGTTGAACTCTCTCTCTCTCTCTCTCTCTCTCTCTCTCTCTCTCTCTCTCTCTCTCTCTCTCTCTCCCCCCCCTCCCGCTCTCTCTCTCTCTCTGACGTGCACATGGCATTTAACAATAAGCAGTCGGATTAGTACGTCGGCGGTGTCGTCACCAGTGACCAGCGGTGCACACGGCGGTATTTTTTACGCATTCGCGCGGGTGTTTGCGCATGAGCTTGTGTGCAAAATGGCTCGCGGTGCAACACGATAGGCTGTCGAACTGGTGGCGCGTTGACTGACGTTACTTGGGAGTTCGGATGAACTCCGCGCGATATGCCAAAGGACGCTTTCGTTTGCCATTCGCGAGTTGTTCCTGTTGCAGCGTCAAGCGCAGAAAACAAAGTTGAGGCAGGTTTCGACCCATAATCTTAGTCACTCTACTAAAACTGCGCAGGTCTCTCGGTCCCTCCAGCGGGAGAAAATACGTCCGCACAGTCAAAGTATGGCCAGTGGGGTTTTTTGTTGTTGAAGGGACCCAGGGTCACGCAGGGCACAGTGATAACGTCTTGACACTCAGGCTCCGACGGAATAATTTTGGCTCTCCTCTCACGTATCTTGAACTGTATCTCCACATGCGGCCATCTTGCAGCCTCCAATATAACGTGTCTGATGTTGCGCTGAGATGTGGACAGTCGAGCAGAATACTCTCAGCTGTGGCCCTTTTATTTTTTATTTTTCACAGGAATATTCATTTTTAGTATATTGTTTTTCTTAATCTTCCATCTCTAGTGAGCTTATAGGCTCTTGAGCTTCTCTTCAAGGAGACCAAGTCTGTGAAATAATTTCCTCTGTGTGTGTTCGTGTGTGTGGGTTGTGTATTTGTTGCACGGCCTGTATGCCAGTGTGGGAAAGGCTCTCAACGACCATGTCTGTTCGTCCAGTGGAAACACACAAGGGAGGCAGAGCGTTTTAGTTCCGTCACATGCGGATGTTGTTGAGGCCGGCTAGGCCGCCGAGGGGGGTGGGTGGGGGTGGAGGGGTGGTGATGGCGGTGGTGGGGGTAGCCAGGCGGCCGGGAGGGTGATTAATGGGCTGGAGGTCACGGTAATAAAAGTGGCGTGCCAGCGGCTCAGAGGCGTTTCTTTCCGATGATGGAGGAGCAGAGTCTCACTGCTGCTCTCAGCACTGCCGAGCTCCACCGTGCTTCACTTTACTATATTAGGGACCTTTCTGCTCTCTGTCGCCCACCTCATCGTCACATTGGCTCCGCAGGACGTGGTTTTTTTTGTTTTTGTTTTATATATATATTCTTAGTTAGTCATCATGACTTTGTGACATCCACTGGTTGGTTATGCAGGAGTAAACAAGATAGACTTAATGTGGAATGTGGCTTCATGCTGCAGCCAAGACATGTCTGTGTATCATCTTATCAGTTGCCCACAGTTGGTTATAGTCTGTGCTATCTGCTTGCATTTCTGCAAATAACATGGCTGAAGCCTGTTTTGTTGGAATTTGCCCATATAGGGGTCGTCAAAGTGTCAAGTGATTTAACATGTTAAATGTTAAAGTTGGCATGTAACGGATGGGATTCTCCAGTGGTAGAACCACTGTTCATAGATTGTTCATAGACTGTTCATAGATTGTTCATAGACTGTTCATAGACTGTTGATAGATTGTTCATAGACTGTTGATAGACTGCTGATAGACTGTTCATAGGCTGTTCATAGACTGTTTATAGATTGTTCATAGATTCTTCATAGACTGTTGATAGATTGTTCATAGACTGTTGATAGATTGTTCCTAGTCTGTTCATAGATTGTTCATAGGCTGTTCATAGATTTTCATTGATTGTTCGTAAACTGTTTATAGATTGTTCATAGACTGTTCATCTGAGAACAATCTATGACTAGTATAAAGACAGCATAGTTTTAATGCCAATGACAACTAAATATTTAAAGGTTCAAATTCAATTGGTGCACAAACAGTCACGGTTGTTTTATTCTGAAACCAGTGAAAATCTCTACAGTAGATTTATCAACACAATTTTAATCTCCATTGACTCGGCAGACAAAGAAAATGGCGAGAATTTGAATCTGGAGGTGAGCGTTTGTTTTGGTGTTTATTTCATTATTCGTCTTTAAATTGGGTGTTTTCACCCTGCTGGATTAATCTGTTAATTGAGCATTTCTGTGTGTGTGTGTGTGTGTGTGTGTGTGTGTGTGTGTGTTTTCTTTGTCTCGCGCATATACTTCCGTTAAATGCATGCGCGTGTTGTGGTGTGTTTGTTGATCCGAGGCCCCCGTGTTGGCGGGCGGTAAATGGTCTCCCACCACCGCGCTCTCTGATGTCTAATCTTCCCTCGCTCCGCTGGCTGAGGCGCGGGGAGAGAGTAGGTCAAGGAGGGTACAGGGAAGAAAAAAAAACGTGCAGAGAACGTGACTGAAGAGATGCACGTCTAACCCTCTGGGTGGGCGGGAAAGGGGCCGTAAAGGGGAGGGGGGGTGCTGAGGGCTGTTGACGGATAGGAGGGGAGGAGGAGGACAAGATGGGGAAGGGGGGGGGCAAGTTGTGCTTTAATCTCCCGTCACTTCTTCAGCAGGGCAGTGTGGGCATCTGTTTTGTGTGTGTGTATGTGTGCGAGTGAGGATGGGAGGAAGGGCAATGGTATTTCTAGCTGCTGGCGTAATGCTCTTCTTCCGTCGCACCTTCGCTTCTCTCTCGCTCTCTCTGTCTCTCTCTCTCTGTCTCTCTCGCTGTCTTGTCTGTCTCTCTGTCATGGTAGCAACATCGTTCTGACATCTGTTATGTACATACGACGTTTCACAAGAATGCAACTATTAGTGATCCTGCATGTTTATTTTCTTGTTACGCGTTAATATATGTGCCATTTGTAAAAACTCGACATTTCATGTTTCAGAACTTTTAGAGAACACCGATGCGCAAAGAGATTGTCTGCCGGAGCCATTAGCCTATGTCAGGGCTGCTGCGCGGTGCGTGGTGCATAAGGCGTTTGTGGCGCTGACTGCTTGATTTCTGTCCGTCTCCACAGGACAACATCTGTTCGTGATGTCTCTGCTGAGAAACCAAGCAACCTGGAACTAAGACAAGAGAACCACATCACGCAAAATATGGCAAGTCCTCCCGCTCTTTATCATCTCCGTTTACACCCTGCTGACACAGGACTCACTGTTATCTGTCAATACACACACCCTCTGTTTTTATCATGTGCATGCAAGCATCTAGCTTTTGGATTACAAGACAACCAATTGCTTGTTGAATTTTGGACGTGTTGTGCAGTGATTATTCTGCTGAAGAGTTGTGCACATTAGAATTGGTCATTTAAACTAACAATAGTATTTAAGGGATTCTCTGAGTTGTGATTTTGTGTCAGATGAACTTGTAGGACAAGTCTAGAGTAATTTCTTTTTTTCTGCAGGTGGATGCAAGGTTAACGCCGCTGGCAGCTATGGGGCTTGACCGAGGGACTCTAATGCGCGACGGTCTTCGCCTTCACAGTGGGGTGGTGTACCCAGGGATACGAGCGCTGCCAACAGAGAAGAGTCGTGAAGGAGCGGCTCTCCCCCTCGGGTATGGAAGGGACGGTCTCCCCGAGCTCATTTACAAGCCTGATGGCTCTATGGACAGTCGCAAGCCCACCAATGGATACCTGGGCCTCTACAAGGGCACCCCGCCACCCCTCCACAAACCCATGCTGGTGCCTGGGGCTGAAGGCCTCGGCCTTGAGCGCAGAGGAGTGGGCCCGGGTGAGAAGCCGTCTGAAATGAGCTTGGCAGGCCCTGGTAGCAGCTACCTCCGTCTGCCTTGGCTCAGCCCCTACCATGAAGCAAGCATGTATCCCTTTATGGAATCCTCCAAGTACGCAGCTTTGAACATGTACAAAGCCTCCCTGCTCAGCCAACCAAGCCCCTATCTGCCCCAGCACCTGGCCTACCAGTCTCTGTGTGCTGCCCAGGGCAGCACTGTGAACCCTGCTACCGCAGCCTCTACAGCTGAAAGGCTCTACTATATGTCTCCCTACCCTCCCTCCCCCATCTCTTCCCCCCTGGTGGCTCCTCCTATGAGGATCCCCACTGTTACAGTGGCCCCCACTTCTCTGGTGCACTGCCAGGACAAGGGGCTAAATGTCGGCTCTCCCTATGGACAGCAGCTCCACCAACCATCCTCTCTCCCTCAGCACCAGCAGACCATCGCTGACAGGGACAGATCTCCCAGTAGGTGCAGCAAACCAAGCAGGCCCACCTCCAGTAAGGGTGCCAGCAGCAGCAACAACAGTAGTAATAGTATTTCTAGTGGTGGTAGTAATGGTGCTGGCAGTAACAGTGGTGCAAATGGCAGCAGCCTTCCCATTGATTCTTCTCCTCATGCCTCTTCTCGCCTCCCCCAGCCTCCACCTCCTGCTCTCATTGACAGTTCCCTGGACTTACAAAGACCAGTTCCTAGAATAGTGCAGCCACCCACCTCCTCCACCTCTTGTCTATCTGCCTCCAACTCCCAGTCCATGTCTCACTCATTCTCTGTGAGCAGTATGGCACCAGAGCAACCCTCTCCAGCACGGCCAAGTCCCCACAAACCCAGACCCAGAGATCCGGCTCCTGAGAGCAGAGGTGAGAAAAGACCAAGCAGGTCCCCCTCCAAACCCAACTTTGAAAGGTCAGCCACCAAAGACCCAACAGAGAAGCCCCTGGACTTGTCTGGGAGGATGCTTGAGTTTGGCCTTCCACCAAATGGATTCTCTGTCAAGATGGATGCTTTGGCTCCAGGGATACGCTATGGACTTCCCCCCAGCCGAGAGCTCTTAAAGGAGACCCTGTCGATGTCTCCTCCTTCCCTCCCTCCCTCTGTGGTCAGCAGCACTTCCTCCAAGGCCTCTGACAGGCCAGAGATAATCAGCACTTTACACTCATCCTGGGTGGTGCCCACTCCCTCTCCTTCCCACACACAGCACACCCCCGGCCTGCCCTCCTCGCCACGACCCAACCCAGATATCTGCCCTCCCCAAGCCAAAGTCTCCTCTCCCTCTGTCATCAAACACAAAGGCTTGGAGAGAGTCCTCCCCCAGCAACGCAGTTCGTCTTGTCCCAGGATAGGAGAGCCAAACCATAATGTATCCTCCTCTCTGGTCACCTCCAGACCCCACTCCCCCAAACCCAATGGTGATTGGGCCAAACACAGCCCCAACCACTCAGAACATCCTCCAGTTCTGGGTCATCACAGAGAAGCCACAGAAAAGTCCTCCCAAACCTCTAAGAGAGGAGAAATGGCTCCGGAGGTGACCTCATACAAAAGGCCCTGTCTGGAGAATGGTCATCCGCCAGATCACCTTTACCTTCCTCAGAACAGTGCATACCTGAACCACAGTTTGGCCTTTGCCAACAGATATCTGCACTACTCAATTCCTGATGGCATGGCCCTCCACTCACTTCCTTTGGCGGGGAAAGGCCCTGTCTACCCTCACCCTGTCTTGTTGGGCAGCAACAGTCTTTACCCAGCTCACCTTGCAACCAAACACCCCATACCCTACCACAACCTCCCAGCCGGCCCTGGAGGGGAGTACCTCACCTATAACTCCCAGGAAATGACCCATCCACTGATGCAGCCACACACAGACACCAAGGCCCAGGAAAGGGGCGATGTAAGTGTCAAGCCCAGGGGACCAGAGAAGCCCAGGGGCCCTGTCAGTGAACATGGAGGTCACAGAGACCGCCACGGTGGGATGGAAGTAGGGGAACGCAGCCAAATGAAACCTGAGAGGGAAGCGGGGGAGCTGGCTGGTAATCAGGCAAAACCTCCCTCTTCGTCTGCATCCTCCAGAGAGAAGATTGTTTGCATCGACCTTGTTCACTCAGACACAGACATGGAGTCTACCCCTCCTGTACCCGGTGTTAAGATAAACCAAAATGAATGTTACCACAGCAACCAAAATCAGACAAAGGGTGAATATGAGCCAAAAAACCAACACCATCCCTCCCATCATCCCAGTCACACCAGTCAAAGCTCTATTGTAAAGCCCAACCACAGTGACAGGCAACTAGAGACTCTTTTTACAAAACCAAGGCTGTCCCTGGATACTGGCTGTCCTGCTGTGACGTCCAGCCCACCTCCCAGATCCCCAGGGCAGGCCCACTGGGTCGAGAAGAGTCCTGAGGAGCAGAGCCCTGCCTCAGACCCTGGAGACCAGGACCAGAGCACCTTACGCTGTGCCCGCACCTCCGGGGAGCGCAGCTCTGGAAAGGAGCCAGGAGACGGGGACCGGCGAGCCCCTCTTCATCCTATCCAGAGCTACACGGATGTAGACAAACACGGGGAGCGTGAAAATGAGACAGAGATGGAAGACAGTCTTGTTGACCTAGAGGAATCTCATGGCGAAGAAGAGGAGGAGGAGGGCAATCAGACCTCATCCAAAAGCTCCCGGAGATCCAGCCTGGCAAAGAGGATAGCTAACTCCTCAGGCTATGTTGGCGACCGCTTCAAGTGTGTCACCACTGAGCTGTACGCTGACTCCAGCAAGCTGAGCCGTGAACAGAGAGCCCTGCAGGTGAGGCCGTTAACACGTGGGTCTATATCGGGCTCTGGGAGGGAGTGGGGAGGGCCTGGGGGAGGTGATTTCAAGCCGAGACTTCTGTAACACATTTGTTTCGATCACAAACCATCACAAGCAGAAATCCAACCCGAAACACTTCTGTCAGCCAGGGACGCTTTCTCACCCCATATAATTTTCACAGTCGTTGGAAATGTCTGTAGGATGAACGCCTCGTGACTTGGCTGAACTACAATTTACAACACAGTTTAAAATAATACAGTTGCTGTCATGTTATTGCCATGGCCAGAATCCTGTCCTACCCCTTAGTCCGCCATTGGCTGTGTAATGGAAAACTCCGGTATTTTTTAACCTAAGCCCTTTTTTTCTTATCATTAGGAGTCAAACCGAGTGATGAGTAGCAGGATCTTTTTAAATTGGTTCAATATTGAGCAAGGTAGCATCAGCCATCTGCTGCACACCAAGCTGCAATGTAGTCCTTCAGGCCAGTAGTACTTGCCAGATTACGTCCACTAAAAGAGCTCTTTTTTTCGGCACTATTAGCCTCAGAATGTTTTTGAGGAGGCTGAAAACCTTCCATTATGAAAAGACAACCCTTGTACAGTCAGTCAGTGCAAATGATAGACCTTTATTACATTTTCTTTTTTTGCACTTCTCTCTTACTCTCTTACACTTCCACTGTTGTCTCCCTGCAACAATTCACTCCTCGCAGGGTTACAGGGGGAGACTTCTGCTCCAGGTTAGAAATGGATTGATAGCTGTGTAATTCAATGATCAATATTGTAGCTAAGGCTCTTAAGACACCACTCATAACCTTCTAAGCATGTTAGCACCCAAAAAAAAGAGCTATTTTAATGGACGTTTTAATGGACGCTTGTTGATGCGCGGCAATCAGCTGATGCTAGCTTGCGTAGTACCAAGCCATTTTAAAAGATTACGCTTCCCATCCCTTGACTCCCAACTATAGGGGGGAAAAAGGGCTTAGGTTAAAAAAAAGAAGAATGCCAGAGTTTCCCTTTTAAGCATGTGCAAAGACAAGTGAAGTCCTTTTCGGCGGTAAGCCGGCTAGATGGAGGGCAGTTCAAAGATTAACCAAGACTGCCGTCTCTGTATGGTGATTAGGGAGCGGCCAGAGTAAAGGTTATTTCGTGGTGCGGCGTGTGTGTGTGTGTGTGTACTTGTGTATGATTCCATATATGCATGTGTTGTATGTGTGGGTGTGTGTGTGGGGGGGCTTGGGGGCTAAAGCGTGTCAGTGCTGACAGCGCCATAGAGACGTATAGTAGGGCAGCGTGACTGTGTCAGCTTCACGGATCGCACTGCCTCTGGCTATGCTTAACCCATAGGTGAGCCGAGAGGAGAGGGGTCGCTGTGTGCTTAAAAACCGGGGGCAAAACCCTCTCTGGGGCCCCGTGTTAGGTTACCCGCTTCTGCCACCCCCTCCACCCCTTAAGAACACCAGTCCCGCTCTGCCTGGTCGCCATCCCACACCATAACACCCCCCCCACCCCCTCAACTAATGCACCCCGGCTCCTCAAACACATCACACGACGTCTAGGAACACATACAGGCAGATGCCCAATTCCCCAAAAACGCCCCCCCCGCGGTGTGCCACCAGCCGTTCAGCTCCGTTTCACAAGCCTGCTCAGCCAATTTCTTTCTTTTCTTTTTTTTTTTTTCCCCCGGCGGCGATCTCTTGAGTCGTCTGCTCGAACTTAAAGAGAAGAAACTTAAATAAGTGAGCCGTGCGCTGTTTTGTTCTACGGCGCGGCGGCTCCGTTAAGAGGTTGCACATGTCTGTCATATGTTGCATATGTTGTTAACACACCCTTGAATCCTGTGGTTTGTCTGTGTCATGCTTGCTGATGCAGAGCTGCGACGCAAAGCTATCAAGTGCTCTAATGTCTGGACATTTACACGTTGGATCAGTTTATTTGGACATAAAGAAATTCATAAACAAAACGAGACGGCTGAAATAAATGATCTCGCCCCCCCCCCCCTGTTTGGAAGCAAAAAAGCCGACTTGGAACACTTTTTAAAAATTTGCCTTCAGTTCAGGGATCATTTGATAGTTTTGCCGTTGCTAATTATTGACCTGTTGACTCATTCCATTGTGTGTTGTTGCTTTTTGGGAGCCTTCGGATGCCTGTTGTTGACTGTGTAAAGATATGTGGGAGCAAGATACTGAACATAAATCAATAAATAAATGAAAAGAAAACAAAATCATGACATGATGGACAGATATATTGAGCCCCCCCATTCTAATTGCTTAGATGGAAGTCATATCACAAGAGGAGAGTAATATAAGTCAACCTGCTGCTAACTGGGAGGTCAGTTCCTTACTTTTCTTATCACATCTTCCCCTCAGAAAGGCTTTCTCTCCTCTCCTGTCTTTCTCTGCACACTCTTTTCCTCCCCCTGTTCTCTCTCTCTCTCTCTCTCCTGTGCTCTTATTCCGTCTCTCCCCCCCTCCCTCCCTCCCTCCCTCTCTCCCCCTCTGTCTCTGCCTCAGGGCTTAGCCGTATATGTTTCTTAGCCGTGTTCATGTTTCAGGAAGGGAGATGCCAGGAGTAGGCCCCTGAGCGCATGGACTCACAGTGGCTGCCGTAGTCTAACCCATGTCTGGATGCCATGCTTGTGATTTATCTGTCTACTTCTTTGTCCCTTTGTGCGTGTGTGTATGCGTGCGCACGCGCGCGCGTGTGTGTGTTTATTTTTAATTGTTGGCTTTTTTTAAAAGACGGTGTGATTTCTGATGCAATGTTCGCTTCGGTAGCTGTTGAGACCAGATTGAGGTTTAGAGAGGTGTGGTATGTGCGCGCGCGGCACAGGCAGACGTTGAGTGGTTTTCATGGGTTTCCACGTGTGTGTGTGTGTGTGTATGTGTGTGTGTGTGTGTGTGTGTGCACGTCTGTTCGTGTCTATGGGTGTGCGTGCGTGTGCAGCGGGCGATGATGCGGTTCTCGGAGCTGGAGCTGAAGGAGAAGGAGGGCAGTGTGTGTGTGTCTGCCCCGGCAGCGCCGGCAGGACGCGCCCTGGCTGACAGCCAGCGCAGAGAGCGAGCACTGGAGCACTGCCAACACACCACCAGGCAGGGGGAGAGGGAGGGTGAGTAACCCAGCACCGCACACACACACACACACGCACACACACACACGCTCACATGCACATGTGCATAATGTGCGCGCACACGTGTACGTACAGACACAATGGGTGCGCACGCACATGCAGCAAATCCTGAGGCGAGACCAGGTCACTCTAAAAAGACGCTATCTTCTCGCTCACATGAACGCACACACACACACACACACACACACACACGAGGGAGACGGCGCGAGGGGGAGTTTTATTTTCAAGAAGCCTTTTGTGCTTATCTGTGCAGAGAGCGAGAGCGAAAGAGAGAGTGAGAAAGAGAGAAGGGACTCGGGTGGGAAGGAGAGAGGCAGAGATTGCGTGAGCGAACGGGCTGAGAGCGAGCGAGGGAGGGAGGGAGGGAGGGAGGAGGAGGGGCAGCGACTGCGAAAGCAGGGGGGGGAGAAAAGCGGATGGGAGAGCGCAGCGGAAAGGGGGGGGCGTTACTTAGTTGGCTGGGATCCCAGCTGTGTGTTGGAGCGAGGCGGGGGCTGACGTGTGAGCCCTAATTATGGCATTGAGAGAGAGAGAGAGAGAGAGCGAGAGCGAGAGAGAGAGAAGAGAGAGCGAGTGAGAGAGGGGAGGGGCGTGGTGCGGTCATGCCGTGGGGGAGGACAGAGGTTGGGGGGGTGGCGGTGGGGTAGGCGGGCGTAGATTTGGGGGGTGGGGTGGGGTATTGACGCGCAGGATGTTTCCTCGCTGTGGAAAGCGCGAGTGTTGGCTCTGCTCACGTCAGATTAAAAAGTCTTTAACCCATCAAAGTTTTACTGCCCGTCTTTAAAAGAGTATAAAAACTGGCTGGTGTTTAACCAGTCATATCCCCCCCCACACACCCCCCCCCCCCCTCCGGGTTCCCTCTCTCTCTATCTGTCTGTCTTGTCTCTTTCCGTTTGTCTGTCTGTCCTTCCCTCGCTTTCTCCCCGTCTCCCTGCCCCCTCCCCCCCGCCGTCTAATAGCCTTTCTTGTCGAAAAAAAAAAGAAATATTTTATTATTGTTCTTCGTCATTGATTTTTGATTGCATCTCCCATATAGGACATTCTGGATGCATCAATAATTAAGTCAAATGGCTCTCCCCCTCTCATTGGTTCGTATCTGGGTTGAGCATCATTAATTTTTTTGATTCCTTCATTTAAAACAAAAAACAAAACAAAGGCGTCCGCGGTAGGGTAGCGTAGCGTAGCGGTCTAGTCCGTTGCCTATCAACACAGGGATCGCCGGTTTCGAATCCCCGTGTCGCCTCCGGCTTGGTCGGGTGTCCCTGCAGACACAGTTGGCCGTGTCTGCGGGTGGGAAGCCAGATGTGGGTATGTGTCCTGGTCGCTGCACTAGCGCCTCCTCTGGTCAGTCGGGGCACCTGTTCAAGAAGGGGGGAGGGGAATAGCATGATCCTCCCACGCGCTATGTCCCCCCGGGGAAACTCCTCACTGTCAGGTGAAAAGAAGCGACTGGCGGACTCCACATGGATCGGAGGAGACGTGTGGGTAGTCTGCAGACCTTCCTCGGATCGCAGAGGGGGGGTGGAGCAGCGACCGGGGACGGCTCGGAGGAGTGGGGTAATTGGCCGGGATACAACCGGGGAGAAAAAAAGGGGGGGGGGGGACCGAAGAGCTTCGATTCAAGAGCCTCAATGAGGTATGAGTCAGGGTGTGCCTGGATTCAGCCGTTTCTGAATTGGACGTTTTTGAAAAATGAGGAGCAATTTCCAGTCTATTTGTCTGTCTGCCTGTCTGTCTGTCTGTCTGTCTGTCTGTCTCTTCTTCTTTCTTTGTGTCTGTCTCTTGAGCTTCGGATCGATCTGGAGTAGAGCTGGGCAATACGATACTGGTCTGGTGATCTGAGACTGGTTGTGTTGTGGATTGTGGTTGTGGTGATCCGGTGATATAACTTAAACGTTGTCATTCCCTGGTCTTAAAGGTTGTGTTCCAGTAAAGACGGACCGCTTTCTGAACTTATCCCACTGTTTTTAGTGACATGAGTAATGAATGTCTCCCCCTGCTTGTTCGTCAGATCCACGTTACTAATGACCCTTTATCTACGCTTTCTGTTGTGTGTAACTATCTCATGAAAGCACCAGTAGTCACCCGCTAAATATTGTAGTCACATTCTCTATGTGGACGTATTCAGTGAAAAATATCCTGATACTGGGTTTTGTGAGTAACGCCCAGCGCTGGTCTGGGCCTCTGTGATGGAAGACCCTTTTTTACAGACACGCTGATGTGAAAGAGTGACAGTTAATATTATCTAAAAAAAAAGATGTTGGGGCGCCCCGGTGGGTCACCTGGTAGAGGGGGGTACCACGTGAGGCTGAGTACTTCCTGCAGCAGCCTGGGTACGAATCTGGTCCCGGGCCCTTTGCTGCATTTCGTCCTCTCTCTCTCTCTCTCCCCTGCCTTTCCTGTCTCTCTCGCTCGACCACCGCTATAAAAACTAAATAAATAAATAGGTGTCATTGTTTGTTTCTCGCTAAATAAAGAGCTGTTTTAAAATGCAAATCCTCTCTCTCCCCCCCCCACCCCCCACCCCACCCCCCAGGTATTCGTCCAGTTTATGGTAATAACAGAGTTCCAGTTCTGCAGAGGTGCGGGGGCCACAGGGAGCTGCTGCCGGCGGGGCCGGGGGCACGGGAGGGGGGGGCAGGGAAGGCCAGAGGGGAGGCTGAGGGAGGACATTGTTGCACCTCCCATCTTGGCACCGGCAAACGGGCACTTTCCAGAGAAGGTGGGCACTGGCCTGGGAGCCATCAGGAAATGCCCCCCGGGCCTCCGAGCAGAAGAGGAGGAGAAGGAGGAGGAGGAGGCAGCAAGGGAGGAAGAGGAGCGGATATCCCACCCGGAGAAAAGAGCCAAGCTTTCTGCTGGTGAGAAAGAGGGTTCATCTAAATCCCGGTCTGATTTGTTCCGTTTGTCTCTCTCTCTCTCTCTCTCTCTCTCTCGCCGTTGCTTTGTCTCTTGTTCTTGGCCCACGCCTTTTTCCGTTAGCCCCGAAACGCGCTGAGCTCCCTGTCATCCCTCGCTCTGATTTTTCTTTTTTTATCTCACTCTTTCTGCCATCGCGCTGCTCTTCCCCATCAATCCCACCTTAAACCCCTCTCCGTCACAGCCCCGGCTCTCCCTCCGTCTGTCCCGTTCCTCGCTCTGTGTGGCAGCCAGCTCAGAGGGGAGACGAGTGTTTAATCCTGTCTTTGAGCGGAGCGAGAGAGAGAGAGAGCAAGAGAGAGAGAGGGGGGACAGCCATTCTCTATCTTCTTTCAGTACTGCCGTTCCTCCGCTGCGCTTACCCTCCCTCTTCAAAGCTGCTCCTT
>NC_079221.1:12713623-12718623 GCF_029633865.1 Lampris incognitus | reverse complement strand
GAACAGAGCGAACCACGGGGAGAGAGAGAGAGAGAGAGAGAGTTTCTACACATTCGCGCAGAGGGAAGCCGCATATCAGGTCTTTGAGGACTGGCAGGTTTTTTTGGTTTTTGTTTTTTGGTTCGTTTTTTTTTTGTTGGTAGTTGCGGAATGTGGTTTATGATTTTGGATTTAAATCCGTTCGGAGCCGTGTAGCCGGTCCCCTGAAGCACAGCAGTATGCATTCAGACTGCACGCTGCTAAGGGCAGAGCGGTAATGGTGGGCAGGGGAGCCGGGGCCGGGGCTCTGCTCCTGTCCGTCCTCCTCATTCACACCACGACGAGCGGCCGAGCACAGAAAGGTTAGTGCCATTGAAACCGTACTGACACTACTACCGCTAGTACTTCTACTACCACCACTGGTAGCTACTACTACTAGCTGCTACTACCACCACCACCACCACCACCACCACTACTACTGTTACTACTACTACTACCACTACTACTACAGCAGCGTGTGTCGCGGCGATGCACGCCGCCGCCATTGAAGTGTGCATACATATCGTTTCATATCTGAGGTTCACGCGCGGTGCGTTTGTCATTAACGTGCTCCGAAGTTGGAACAGCCCGACTTGCACGGTGGGAGGACGTCGCGTCGCGGTGCAGGCTCCGGAGATCCAGAAACCGAACTTTTGTTTTGGACTCGTACTGATATAAACTAGAGGCACTAAGTCGACTTTCACACGAGCAATGTCGTTTTCCCGCATCTGCACGGTGTGCATGTCAATAAAGGTTGCCCTGTAATGAAGTAGGGGGGTGGGGGGTAGGGGGGCCGTGTTGTGGCATGTCTCCGAAACTATCAAAACTAATCCCCCGTTTGAAGGTTTGTTATCGAGAACTGAGCAGTGAATTTCAACAGTCTTTCAGTTCTCCTTTAAAGGCGACAGCAAGCCCGAGGAAAGTCTTTACATTGGGGATGGGAGCTCTGCAGGAATGCCATGCAGTTGTTCAGTAACAGTTGTGAGTCAGTGGAAGGGTAACGGTTTTGTTTTTGTCCGGTTCATCTGGATCCCCTCCATGCAGAGACAGTTACGTAACACCAGGATCCACTCAGCACCATGAACCATGACTGCTCTGTCTCATCTCAACACATTTCTCTCCTTTTACAGCGTTTACTGCTCAGCCAAATCACCAGAGCATCCCAGCACAGACGGTGAACTTTTAGAGACTTGATTGGCGATGTGAAAGTTCCCTGATCAAGTTAACTTGCCATCAGCGGAGATTCATTTTTGCAGGGGATTCACTTTAAGACTGTCAAATAAACGCTGGAGCCTCTGAAAGCTCAGCAGCCAGACGTGCGGCGCGTCTTACCATGCTGTTCAGGGCTGGATGACATGTCCACCAGCAGCAGGATGCACACTTCTGCAATAGTGACAAAGGATTCAGTAAAGTTGGCCTGTCGGTCATGTCACAGTAACATTTTTGGAAAATGAAAACTAGCAAGGCATTTTTCATGACTAATCTTGAAGTAAAAAAGAGTCTAGTCCGTCTGATAAATAACAAGTCTGACGAAATGACTTCTTGGTTCCTGGTCTTGCACATATGCATGCTCCACATGTCCAGAGAAACACCAGTCATAATCATTCTTATTAAGGACAGTGATATGAAGACTCCTATAATGTCCTAAATCCTTTATAGATATTAGTGTTATTTCACAGCCCCCTTCTTTAAGGCAGGGCAAAGTGCATGGTAAATATTGTATTGACCATGAACTAGCTGGGCACGATGGGCGAGTGTTAACTGAATACAACGGTATCATGCTGAGTCAACCAGACCACTGAACAACTGTTACTTCCTCCTCTAAAATCACCCAAATCATTGATGGACCGATAAAACCTGTCCAAATGGAGCCATCGAAGTTAAAGTCTGCATACATCTGGTGAAATAACGTTACACCTGTTTTTCGTTAGTGTAACGACCATGTATGAACGGACTCGCTAGCCGGTTGGCTAACGGGTCGGACCCTTTAGTCGACTGGTTAACGTAGTTGCCCGTGGTGCGGGAGACCCGGGTTCGCGTCCCGGCTGTGGCGGTTCCCGGCTGCCCCCTGAATTCGCTACATTAGTATCACAATACATATCAAAACAAACAAAAATATCACAATATCGGCGTCCGGGTAGTGTAGCGGTCTGTTTCGTTGCCTACCAACACGGGGATCGGTGGTTCGAAGCCTCGTGTTACCTCCGGCTCAGTCGGGCGTCCCTACAGACACAATTGGCCGTGTCTGTGGGTGGGAAGCCGGATGTGGGTATGTGTCCTGGTCGCTGCACTAACGCCTCCTCTGGTCAGTCGGGGCGCCTGTTCAGGGGGGAGGGGGAACTGGGTGGAATAGCGTGATCCTTCCATGCGCTACGTCCCCCTGGTGAAACTCCTCGCTGTCGGGTGAAAAGAAGCGGCTGGCGACTCCACATGTATCGGAGGAGGCATGTGGTAGTCTGCAGCCCTCCCCGAATCGGCAGAAGGGGTGGAGCAGTGACTGGGACGGCTTGGAAGAGTGGGGTAATTGGCCAAATGCAATTGGGGAGAAAAAAAAGGGGGAAATCACAATATCATTTTTTTCAAGCATCATTCACTTGAAAAACAAGTCTGTCCACTTTCCGGTACTCATCGCTTCAACACACACACACACACAACTGTCTTTACCTCCATTCTCTCCTTTGACTTGTGTGTGTGTTTGTGTGTGTGTTTGTGTGTGTGTGCGCGCGCATGTGTCAATTGTCCTGCAGGTGATGGCTGTGGCCCCAGTGTGCTCGGCCCCAGCAGTGGGACCCTGTCCTCTCTGGGCTACCCGGGGACGTACCCCAACCACACGGTATGTGAATGGGAGATCCGTGTACCGCCGGGGAGCAGGATTCACTTCCGCTTCGCCGAGCTGGACATCGAGGACAGCAACTGCCAGGTCAACTACCTCCGCCTCTACAACGGCCACGGATCCCAGCGCAGCGAGATCGGTGAGCCTGGGAGCAACTCGAACTTTCCCGAAGGAGGGATAGTTTAAGGAGATATAGAGATGTATTCAGAGACAGACGGGCTTTTAAAGAGAACATGAAACTGACTTTTTTTCCCACCCCAGTCATACTATGCACCTATTCAACAAGTTATGACCAACAAAAAAAAAAAACAATTACTTATTTTATGTCAAAATCTTAACTTCCTCTGAAACAGCCGTGTTTTTGTGATTGCATCACCAAACCAAATGGGTGGGCGAGCAACATTCAAACCCATAATCTCACCCAATGTTTTCCACCATCCAATCAAATCACATCTTTCCAAGGTTTTTCCCACCCTAATATCGTGTTTTACTTGGGGAAAAAAAGTCACATTGCGGTAGCGAGAGACGCTCTGAAGGCCGTTTTACGTCGTCTTTAAATTTCTATTAAAGGTACAATCCGTAATCCGAATGTAAACCAAAGCGTCACCCTGCTACCAAACCACAGGACAGGAGGCTGCTGTCACTCCCAGAGTGATTGACAGGTCTCCTGATACTAGGACTAACACTAAACAACAGCTAAATCTGAGTTTCTGCTGTTTTCTGATGCTGTAACAGGTTTGTTCACATCACTAATGATTGTAAAGATTGGACTAAAACAGACCTGTAGTTTCAGTTACCATCAGTTTAGGAAGACACAAACTTCTTTTTCTTTTTTCCATCGATCGCTCAAATCCTTCCACTATGTACATATACCACAATTTCATCTGGTCAGATAAAGCACAGAGGCCTATATATTTGTTCGAATGAGGACTGTGTGAGAGAATTAAACGTGGGATTCACAAAACGTTTCTTAACAACCCAAATTTCTTGTGTGTTAAGTGTTGGCTTCCATTTGTTCCTAATCTGAATGATGTGGCGGTGAACCCGCATTAGCATAATTAACACCTTAAAACGACCACATGAGAGCAGCGGGTTTTGTGTGTCGAAAAAAAAACAAACTTTTACAAGTTCAGAAATGGAAGTTCTGCCGTCAGAACTGAAAGAAAGACATAAAAACACAGATGAAGGTTTTTTTTTTTATTCTGCGGAGTTCCTAAATTCTCACCACTTCCAGTCCCGGTCATGTAAGGAGGAAGTGTGCGGTTTATTTCATGACTAAAAGGAATTTATCTGAGCTGCCAATCGCATTTTGCCTCTTCTTTTATACATTTAAACATACATAGATCTGTTTGTATTTATTTCCTCCTAAATATATTTTCTAATATAATTAAATATTAAAACTAGTCATGCCCTGGGGTAGAGTCATGATTTATGGATCGTTCCCTCTTAGAAAGACATAACTAAGGGCGTCCGGGTAGCATAGCGGTCTATTCTGTTACCTACCAACATGGGGATCGCCGGTTCGAATCCCCGTGTTACCTCCGGCTTGGTCGGGCATCCCTACAGACACAATTGGCTGTGTCTGCGGGTGGGAAGCCGGATGTGGGTATGTGTCCTGGTCGCTGCACTAGTGCTTCCTCTGGTCGGTCGAGGCACCTGTTTGGGGGGGGGGACTGAGGGGAATAGTGTGATCCTCCCACGCGCTACGTCCCCCTGGTGAAACTCCTCACTGTCAGGTAAAAAGCAGCGGCTGGTGACTCCACATGTATCGGAGGAGGCATGTAGTAGTCTGCAGCCCTCCCCAGATTGGCAGAGGGGGTGGAGCAGTGACCGGGATGGCTCGGAAGAGTGGGGTAATTGGCCAGATACAATTAGGGAGCAAAAAAAAAGGGGGGGGCATAACTAATGGGACTATTGTGTGTATTCACATACAACAGGTCTTCACCAGTCGTGGGTTTGGATTGTCCTGACATTGAAAATAACAGAAAATTGTTGAATGCCACAAGATTTGTAAAATAGTTTGCACTAACAGTGAATGACCAGATCAGTGGGTGGTGGCATGAGGCCTTGTCTTCACTATGGCATGGTGGCCCAGTGGTTAGCGCTGTCGCCTCACAGCAAGAAGGTCCTGGGTTCGAACCCCGGGGTT